>NW_025783206.1:0-32845 GCF_021130785.1 Homalodisca vitripennis | reverse complement strand
AAAATAAACAAAAAAAAGCATAACAAATATAAAATATAAAAAATATAACAAACACAAGCATAACAAAAAAAATAAATAGAGAAGCACGTATAACAAAAAAAATTTGGATCAAGACAACAATTTAACAATACTTTAGGTTTATTTCAACTGGCATACTTTTCAAATATTCAAGTGTTTTTCATCTTTACCTTGGTTTTTTTCAAACATAATTCTATCCCATATTTGCAGCAGGAAAGTTATTATATATTCTGGGACCCAAATTAGCAAAACTGGTGTCTACTTGATTCTTTAGTTAAAAAAGGGGAAAACTCTTAAAACTTTTCTGTTGACTAGCTCTAGTGACTCTATTACTTTTCTCTAAGGTCAAATTGGTAAATAAATTTGGTAATTTTCAAGATTACTGAATCTTATGAAGTTGCTCAAATGTTAATATATTCTTTTCTTTAAAAAGGTACTCATTCTGTCCATGCGTTTTTACATTGTATAATAGTTCTCACAGCATGCCTTTGATTCATAATAACTGATTTAAACAAGAATTTGGGGGCTCCGCCATAATAAAATAATTCCAAACCTCTTTAGACTTTCAAACCAAGAAAGAAAAAAACATTCATTAATTGGTCACTTCTTACAAAACCTTTAAGATGATACAAAACAAATTTACCTTCTTAATTTCAATGATAAAAAATTAATTGTGAGGTCCCCCCATTTAAGGGTTTATCTATAATACATGCCTAGATTTTTTTACATAGTCAACTACCTCAATATTACTGCAAGCACAATTATAAATACACTGGTGCTTATGACACATCAAATTAAATTCCCGTTGTAAATGCTCATTAGTGAGGTGATAATCATAAAAAACTATACACTTAGACTTAGTAGAATTTATCAAAAGTCGGTTTGTTGACAGCCATTGAGAGACCTTATCTAGTCTTTTTTAATCTTAAGCTGTAGTGATTGCTTATTGTAGGCAGAGCCACACTATGCAGTTGTCATCAGCATAAGCAAACACAGTTGAATACATATCTAATTCTTAACAAGTCATGATGTACACAAGGAACATAAGATCCCCCGACTCCGCCTTGAGCTGTGCCAAAGTACAATTCCAATGGATCACTAATAACATAAATTTTTTAACAACTTGTTTTCTTCCTATACAAAAAGATTTTAACAATGAAAGAGCCAATCCACCATAACCAAATTTCCCAAATTTATTCAACAACAAATTAATATCTAATACATCGAATGCTTTTTGAAAGTCTAGATACACAGCCACTGTATATTTATATTTAACTGAAGCATTTACAATAGAACCACATGTTCTCAACTGCTAGGTCTATCCCTCTACCAGGAATAAATCCATACTGATTATTAGAAAAAAGTGATCTTTGAGTAAAGAAATCAAGTATTTTATTTTAATTATTGTCCCCAAATATTTTTTGCTATTACACTAATAACGGAAATTGGGCGGTAAAAGATACTTCCGATTTATCACCAGACTTAAAAATGGGGACTACAATGGCCAATTTGAACTCATCGGGGTACTCTTCCTTGTTTCTAAAGATTTTTTGAACATACTATACAAAAGAGGAGCAAATACATCAAGATTTTTTTTAACAGTACTATATTAATACCGTCCACACCCTACTACGTTTGTCTTTTATTGACATGACTGGAATTGACCACGTCCAAGTAAGTACAATTAAAACTCCAACTAATTTCATTTTCATTTTGCAGTTTTCCATAAACATGTCATAACCAAATGCTTTATTTTTTTAATTCAGGAATAACAGATGTATAATAATTATTAAACTCACTAGCAATTAAATATTCATTACCACTAACATCAACTAAATTACCATTAATTCTTATAGTGACAAGAAACTCCTTTTGTTTTTTAACAATGCCTTTAATAACATTCCAGTATTTCCGGGAGTCACCTTTACAATTGTCAATCAATGAAGAATAAAAATTTTCCAATTTTGCTCTCCTAATTTGCCCAGTTACATACCTTGAAAGATTATTTTACTCTTTTCTTAATGCTAAATTAAATCTTTTTTTTTACAGTATTCCTTTATAAAGCAATTTTTCCTATTGATTATTTGTACCAAATTATCTGTGAAACCCATACATTCCTCTTTTCTACTTTTACTATTTAATTTCTTTAACGTACAAGAAGACACATAACATTTATTAAAATTTGTAAAAATTTTGATAACATAAATCTACTCACTACATTGTAAACATCATTCCAACTAGTTTCAACTGCCTTCTTAACATTTGTAGTCTACCAATTGCGTATTTTGTCGTTCAGAACATTGAATAACTTAGATATAGATATATTCAAACATAATGATCAGTAATGTTTAAGTCAACAACGTTACAGTCAACATTTAATGGTTTGAATTTTTAAAAGGAATGACTATCAGGTTTCGCCTGTTATTAACCATCTAGTTGAATGTTAATTAAACTTTTAATCCAAAAGCTGAAATTAAATTAAGATAGTTTTTTGTTGAATTATTATCTTTAATAAACATACATTCATCCCCCCCGTATAATTGTAGGATTACTTTTTTACCAAAATGTTTTCAAAATCGGCCTGAAACTGATTAAAAGTGAATTTACCTCCTTTTTCCCGAACACAGGTTAACTGAAGATTGTTTTGTTGTGCAAGAACTGACCACGACACTTATTACCTCACTGTGGGCATAGTCACTGATAAAGTATCGCCATTGTTGACTCAAGACCATTTGTTGGGTGGTGTGTGTGGGTGTGTGTGGGGTGGTTGTGGTTTGGTTGGTGTGTGTTTTTGTTTGGTGGTTTTTGGTTTGTATTATTTCAGTCTGCATCGTTTGGGATTCAAAAAACTTAAAAAAAGGCTATTGTTTCAAATCAAAAAGTAAAACATACTTGGTCTAAAGCTATCTTTGAAAGAAAATGGGATACTTCCGAAACTTTTTAATTTACTTCCGGCGAAGATATTTCGGTTCAAAGTAGTGTTTGCCTTTTGTTTCCGCAAAAGTTGTTAGTACGTTTGAAAATTCTTTCAGTAAAAAACTTATCCCTTCCGACCATTTTAATCAATTTTTTAATGTTTTTTCCGATACCGATAAAATGTTTAATATATACCAGGGTTTACAAAATTTTTACCTTCAGGGGAACAAATTTTAAAAGCGAAATATATTCTATGGTGAACGAACTTCAGGTCTTTTGGGTTAAAAATTTTAAAAAAATCTGAATTTATATTTTTCAGAGCATAAAAAACTCGTGTATTTTAAATTTCATTCCCTAGCTATCGAAAGGGGAAAAAAATGCGCTATGTTTAAAACCCTTTTTAAACTCATTGATGGTTCATCAACAACGTTTTTTTTATAAAAAAGAGGCATATGTAAAATTGTACTTTTAACATTGGAATGGTAAAAATCAGTAATATACAGTTCGTTGGTTTTTGTATAAAATTTCGTCTTTCTATATCTCGTAGTAAGAAATTGAAACAAAAATAAATCTTTTAGAGGTTTCTTCCCTATTTTAGCTTTTTTTAAAATGATGGATCTTCCATAACAATACTTTTTTTTGCATATCAGAACATGTTTGTTTGAATTTAAATTAAAATTTTGGGGTATGTTTTTGTGTTTTGTGGTTTTTGGGGTGTGGTTTTGGTGTGGTGTTTGTGTTTGGTGTGTTGTTTGTGTTGTGTGTGTTTGTGTGTGTGTGTGTTGTTGTGTGCTTTTGTGTTGGTTTGTGTGTGGGGTGTGGTGTTGGTGTGTTTGTTTTTGGTGGGTGTGTGTGGTGGGTTGTGTGTGTGGTTGTTTTGGGGTCAAATTTGAATTTATAAACATCGAAAGCTGAAAAACAAAAAGTAATTTCTTAAAGAAAGGGATATCAACACATAGAGGTTTCTTCATGAAAAATTTTAGTTTTTTGTTTAAGTCAAAAGACGTACTGTGCCAAATTTCAACTTTCATGATATCGAAAACTTTAAAATACGATGAGTGATGATTGATACTTTTTCAGCAATTAAAACGTTTTCTTTTTAAATATATTTAAAATTATCTATTTAATTATCTCACTCTCTCTATATATTTATATAATTTCAATAAACATTGAAACACAAAAAGTGGAGCACATTCACCCGCAATTGAGAGATCCTGGTTCGACTCCCGGCGGAGCAAGTACTTTTGTATTCAATGTTTTTAAATTAAATAAGGCTATTGCCATTTTAAACAATTTAATTTATACAATAATATATATAATATATTTAAAGGAAAGGTATTTATGGTTTACACCTACTCAATTTAAATCCTTTAACAAAAATTACATTTACAATAAATAATATTTTTATCACCTTCCCAATCATACTTTCAAACAAAAACAGTCTAACATTATTTTGTTCTATATCACATATTAAACCCCAATTAATTTGGGTCCCTTGTTATGAAAGGCACAAATGAAATATTATCGGGTGAAGGCGAAAGGGGCGTGAAAGGGAATGTTTTTAGGGCCAAGGGGCGTACACGTTTAATGGGGCTGGCGACACAAGAGATACCTTCAATTTGAAGTATACGGTGCAAAATTTATGTTTTAAAATTAATTATCTCTTGTTCAAACATTTACCCCTAAGCATTTAAACTATTAGGTACACGAAAATATACTAGTTACCCACCCAAAGTAAAAGCTGAGCTTTAGGAAAACAACTGCGTTTCGTTTATTTTAACACGACCATCTCTAGTCTTTAAATACACAACATTATCTCTTACGAATAATTTACACAAATTATCAACCTCGCAAGAATACTCTTCTTAAATTATAATACTTCCTTGAGAGAACCATTTTTCAAAATTACAAGATATAATATTTTTGAAATAATTAAATACCATGACAAATAACTTAAAATTTACTAATAAAGATTGCTGCTTAACATTTTTTATACTGGTTAATTAAAGTTAAAAAAGTTTTTATATTGTCACTATTAAATAACACATCTAATAGGTTCTATTGGGTTTCTACTATAATTTAGGAAAATAAAATCTCATAATAATTTTAAAATGGTGCATAATATTATATTTACAGTTGGAACAAGATATTGCAACTATTTTTAAATGTCTACGTCATTAAAAATACACACAACGTCAGTAATATGAGTGCAGAGCTCCCCTCATTATTGATTTATTGCTAGTGCTCTTTTGTACTTTCAGTAATTTATATCCGTACGTTAAGAGATATACCAAGTGTCAACAGATTAATCCTGTAACAAATTTGTAACACATGCTTTTTTATAGCGTACGGGGCGAGGGCGGGATGTGATTATAAAGCTGGCATACAATATAAACCTCCACTAACCTGATATTGAGCAGAGTTTGTTTTCCCCACTCAACGACTGAGTTTGTGGGGGCAAGGGGTGGGTAGAAGGGGGGGAGCAGGCTAGCCTATGACCTCGTGGCACTAGCCAGTGACGGTCATATACTCCCATTGTTAATTTGCGCATTCTAAAGTGGGTTACTGTATGCATAATCATTACACCTCCTACGACCCGTTATTGTAGTATTGAGCACACAATTAGAAAATAAAATAGAAACACTATTTTAAAATTATGATTGCATTTGGGATATTGAACATTAATTTATTAAATACTTTCTTCAACCGTTACATGAACAATGATAACTGTAAAATTACAAAAACCATGTACTGTTTCTAAATTGGATTACAGACTTTAGAAGCCTGAATCAAAAACATGCCAGAAGTATGGAACTGAAATTGAACATGCTTATTAGCGTTGGGTAGTGGCTGAGCTTTCGCGTTTCTTTCAGCACAATATCTCGTAACAACTTGATCCTTAGACTTTGTATTTGTCCTCCTCCGAATACTAATGGATATAGTCTCGGCTCTCTAACTGAGAGATCACGGGTTCAAATCCCGGTAGTGGCCCATCAAGGTAATAAAACATGATAGCCAGGTGTATCGAATGAAAGCCGTCCATAGCGTAAAGCTGAGGCTTAAAAAAAAGAGGATAAAAAGTACTTGTATTTGTGCATAAAGCGTTGTTTTTATTTGAGGAACACTGACTCTTCCGATTTTAGTGCATGGCGTACCATGGAAATTGCGTGACACGTTAGCAAATACTTTATGCATTGGTATTTACGGGTGTTATGGTGTTATAGCGTGAAACATAGCAGAATAAATAAATTTGTTCACTATACTCATTAAACCCATAAAGATTTTAAAAACAATGTGATGCATTAAACGTGGAGCCTAATTTATCCCAAAATATCCAACATAATGTAAGATGACTTAGTGTACTCTTTTACAATTTTAAACTTTTCCACATGAAAAGCCCAATTTATAAAGGAAAACAATTGCAAATACATTATGTAGAAACATCTCGAGAAATAATACATCTGTAGGCTACATATCTTGCAATGACAAACTTTATTTGTATTACAGACAAGAATGAGCTCTGTGATGTTGCATGTTCAATTATAACTTTCGGAGGGGATTTTTAAAAAATTCCTTTTCCCGTATATTATCTGCCGCTCATATCTCTCCAATATTGCAATGTAACTACAGACTTGAAATTTTGGGATGTAACCTCATTTTAAACCTGTTACCGCGACAAATTGATATAACGTATCCCTGTACTGTTATTCATACCACAAAAAATCAATCCTTTGCCATTATATTTGTACCCAACTTTTCTCTTATTAAATTAATTGTGATTTTATAGCCGTTACTTGAATCGTATATACCTTGGATCGTTAACAGCATGTTGAAATAATGATCACTAATGCGTAAGCATTTGCTGGGTATTATGTTACGCCCTTATTCAATTCAAGTGAAGTGGATCAAAATTTTAATGCAATAGCCGAAGGAAAGTAGCCCGACTCAAAGAGTTTCCACAAACCAACGGAGGGAGACAGGGAGAAAGAGACCAGCTTTGTTTGTTGTAGCGGGAAAGGAGTGTTTCCTCTCAAAAATCAACTGTTTGGGGGAAAAGCAAGAGAAAGTCGAACTGTCTCTTCTTTTCCAAGTTTTCAGGCGCAAACAAAAGACTTGATTGATTGTTATTTGGCAATAATTTGAGTTTTAAAGATCTCTCTCAGATTTTACATTTAATAAAACACTTTTTTCTTTTTATTGCAGTTTCTTTTAAATCAATGATGGGTAGCATTTTTTATTATTGTGGAAATAATATATCAGTATAGAAGCCAATTACTCGCTTCAAGATTAAAATTTTTGTTCACAACATTTTCATAGCGGGTTTTGATAACCAGAATTGCTTGTGTCTATAACTTATATGATTCCGGAAGCTCCGACCCTAAAAGTATTTGGTCAAATCGATTCAGACTATAACTAGAGAGGCCCATATTTTTTTAGAGTGAAATATCATTCCCCACTATTTTACTTACGCTTCGCGATGGTTACATCAACTTCCACTCGTTCTACTCCCTCATTCCCAACCACCATACTGGTTGTAATCCATGTGTTACTACTCGTACGACTACTCCAGCTTCGCTCTGATGCCCCTTACCATCTCTCATGCTGATCGCATTACAGTGTGCAGCATTTGACTACCCCTCGTTTCTGATGGCTCTTTTGAAAATTGCGACAAACATCTTCAATTAAAATCAATTTCTACACACATTATGTTTTTCATAAAAAGAGTCAAGAGCGTAAGAGTTGATTACGCTAAAGAGGGGGAACACAGCTACTTATAGTGGAAACAGCTCCTTTTATTCTACGAATTTTTGTCTCGACTACCACTATTTTTATTTTTCTAATTTCAATGATAGGTTTTTACACAGGTGCAGCAAATAAAAAAGAGAAAATACTACCCTACGACCCTGTCGGTTTACACATTTTATTTAACTTTTGGACATAGAACTACAAAGGTAATAAGTGGGTATTCTCTGGGATTCCTGTTGATTAATCGACCCTTTTCATCATTTCAATTGTAGTGGGCAATTGTCTTAAACAATCTAGTACAGTAAACGCCCTTGCCTGATTTGTCATTTTCTAAGGAAGAGTCGTTGAGATAACGATTAGTAATTTAAAAGACCTATTACCCAAGCTATATACAAGGGCTTCCTAGGCAACCTCGTTCTAAATGTATCCCTGGGATAGTGTTTGCCGACCACTTTAAAACTATTAACACACTAAAAGTCCGGTAGTTTTAGTGGCCTTAAAGTTTACAGAGGGAGAACATTCTTCTCATCACCCACATTGCTAGAAACATGAATGTCGATTAACAAATTCATAACATTCTTTTAAACTAGTATGGTCTAGATCCTTGAAGTCGGGAATATAAACCGTTTTTCTATAAATTTTAACGAGAACATAGAACAATAAAGGAGAGGGTATAAGAGGAATTATTCATTTATACAGTTGCATTGCTACTGTAACCAAAATTCAGGAAAAAACAATCCACTTACGAATTATAAAATTTGATCAAAATCCAACCACCACATTCGTAACTTTCATGCTTGATCGAAGGGGGCGGAGAGTGAAATTGATGAGATCAGCGAAGAGGGTGGGGAGGGAGAGGGGGGAGGCGGGACAAACAAAAGCAACGTGTAAGAATTTACGAACTCTATTTTTTCACGAAAACCGTTTTTAATTTTCTCAACATGTGTGTGTGCTTAAATGTAAATTTTCCGCTTAAATATGAAATCCCATTGTTTGGCCATTCGCGATACATTCTGTATACCCCGGTATGGAAACGAACGTATAACTGCTAAGGATCACCTGTTTACCAACAAAGGACATATTTCAAAATCTTGCTTACACGAGATCAAAGATGAAACCGCATTTCCATCTCCAACATAAATACAATTCACTGACATTTACACCTTTACCTGCAACAGCTTTTTAACCGTGCGTGACATAGTGTAAAACACTTGACATTTTCATAAACAATGTTTCACTTCCACCCTTCGTGATTCCTATAACGACTAAAATATTATACTCTTGAAGAGGTCAATCCGCTTTGTCAAGTGAATAACCTCTATTGTGAACAACTCCGGGGGAAGTTCACTGCTTTTCTAGTTTAAAACAACCGTCCAAATTCGAGTTACAAAAAGATACATTTGACCTTTTATTACCTTAACTACTTTGACACTTCAAAAAATCCTTTAGGAATATATAAGATATTAATTTCAGTATATAATTAGTTATAATATACACTTTAAATAATTCATTGTACACTTTAATGCTATTGTTCACGGGTAATAGGCGCTAGACGAGGGGGATGTCCAAACTATTACAAATATTAAATTAATAAATAGCATAAAGTTTTCCAATTAATATGTTTCAGGATTCGTCCCATCTTTCTCTCACAATCACATTTACGAATACCCGCTCAATTTCTTCCTACTAATTAGTGCATAATAACAAGCTTACAAACTATATTGTTTAATATAAAAAAATAATACAAATACAATAATACATTAGGAGTAGTATTATCTCAATCCGTATTACGTAACAGCTTTCGCTGAAGTTCAATGCGAAAAATCTGAAGTATTGATCTTTTTCTTAGACTATCAGCTCAACACTATGCCAAAACTATGTTTTACTAATGTCGTACTTATCGTAAAACTTCATCTGATTGCACATTGGTCTTCAGGGTCACCATCGTGACAACGATAAAGATATCAGAATTAAATGCATTTTATAAAGAGCGAGCCGCGCGCGCACCTCTAAAATACACAATTAAATAACGAATGTAGTTAACATTTGACATACTAACAAACGCGGCCTAACTATCCTAAAACATGTGTCATCTTGGGGGAACTTCTTGGCTATGACACACCTTAACAAACCAAAATAATATAAAGGCATAATAGAAAAATGGTTTTCATTTGCGCGAAATTCGCGCAATGTAACTTGTTTCATAGGATGCATTTCCATGAAATTTACTTGAGCGTCATCCAGATGAAGCCTACTACTTCAGTAGTTGACACAATTACCCTTTTGTCTGTCGGGAGATGTAAAAATGTCTTTTCTTTCTGATTTGCGTCTCTTTAAACTGTTTCGCAGCGCCACATCAAGCATGAAATTAACTACAAAACTTGAAAGATTTGCATGCAAACTTGAGCGGAAGCCTGGTTACGGCGACTCTTGGTGTAGCGTTTCTCGCTACCTAGATAATAATTTTTAATTTTATTAAGTTCAGGCGAGCCTTTTCCAAATATCGTTTCTTGTAAATAAATATCTTTACATTGTAACTTAAATAACTTACTGTTTGTAATGCATAATTTCTAATCTTAATTAAGAAAAAAAATCTCTAACATATTCCATTCTTTAACCATTAACTCATTCAAACCCATTAGATTATTATATTTCAAGGATTTTAAAAAAATATTAAATGCGTTCTAGGATAAATCAGTGAATTGTTTATCGTTTTCCTTGTTTGAAAATAGAGCGCGGTGAATGTCTCATTACATTATCTAAACACAAATTGAATTGAAAGGTGTTCAAATAAAATGAAATTCTCTATAGAGTTTGAGTCCTGAGGATTGCATTGTGTCTTATATTATGGTCATGGAGAGTCTCACTACCCGACAGATTACATTATTATTTAAATTTAGCCTATAGTTTTATATTTTTAAATGAACAGCTAAGCCAGTGCGATTAACTACCAACCGATATGTGCAATACGGCTGCTAATTTTTGCTATTTTATTTTCGTACTGTTCTTTCATAACATACAAAATTTATGAAATATCCTATGTTAATTTTTGATTACCTATAGGTGTTATGAGCAATAGTGTATAAATGTAATATAATCAAAACATCGTCCGAAATATTGAGTGTGTAAGTTATGGTTTGGAAAGATTATTGCTTCATCACAATGTTATATAAAGAATGTAATTCCTAATACAAATTTGCCTATTAATATTGTTTATATTGGAGAACAACACAGAACTAAATAGTGAACCTTGTGGAACTCCACTAAAGTATTCATTATTGCTGTTCATAAAGATCTTTCTAGAGATTTTTAAATTAACTAAGTCACTGTTTTTCGCAATTCAAAAGTTTATTCCACGAGTGTCTAATGTAAGAGTGGAGCCTCCAAAGGGAGTATTGCCAAACTCTCATATCAACTGAATACCTTGCATTTGATGAAATACAATCCAAACGTTTTTATGGAAATAAATTCCAGTAAATTACAACCTGTGAGTTTCTGCCTTCAGTGTATTGCAAATGGTTTTCAAACACATTGCTTATAACTATTAAAAATGTAACTTGGATACAATCCAATTCAAAAAAAACCCAAAAATTTAAAAGTGTATGTAACACAAAATTAAAAGTTTACTCACGTGAATCTTATTTTTGGAGATTGTTAAAATCCACTAACTATACAAACATAACCCTCCATTCAAATAGTTTTATCCCATTGCGTACACAAACCACTCCAAAAAGAACATATATTAAGAGGAGCGTACACCACTTCACTATTGTCAGGAGCGCGCTGCCACCCCTAGTTTTAATGTATAAATAAAATAGTAATAATCGTAAAAAAGTGTTTAACCAAACTGGTTTTTTTAATTCTAGCAATTTTTAGCCCCTATAATTCTATAAGTTAAGTAATATCTCGAGCTTTAAATTGTGTTTACCTAATATTATCACTAAGCTATAAAAATATAAATTATTAACCACAACCTTTAATAGCATACTTTCCAATACTTTATGTTATAAATAACGTGGCTCAGAGAAGTCTGGATTGTAGTAACACAAGGACGACTAAATAACTATGCTTGTTTTCCAGGAGGGCCGCGGGGAAATGGGTATCCCTGGACGCCAGAGCTGGTTGAATGATGGGAGGGGAGGTTGTGGGCACAAAGAAAGAAACCACCACGGGACACTCCCTATTAGTGGACTGCCAGGTCCGAGGCTTCCCTTCGGTAAGTCATGAACATCGTCCTCTCTACCCGCTTACTGTAAGGTACGTAGTTTATTTGCATGCCAATTGTGTTTGAATAGGAAAGTAGGTGACCACTTGCGTTCTGTAGGGCTTGAGCAAGTAAGTTTACACGTATTGAAACCATTGTAAATAACCGTTTATGGCAAATTTTAACTCATGCCCTAGACTTTGTTGGTGAACCAAGACAACTAACTATTTGTTTAGGTGTTGGTCGATAAAGTAATTTATATATTTTTACACGCAACTGGTGGAACGAGTTTGAAAAAATGTATCATAACTTATTGCAAGTATTAACAGTAAATTCAGCCATGAACTCATAAAAAGTGAAACTACTTCTGTTTTCGAGTAATCTTTGTAAACATTTCTTATCCTACAAACACAAGCTAGTTAATAGTAGGGTTTTCAATTTTAAATTGTGTTACATAATTTAGTTATTCTCATAAACTCTCAAATCACATAATAATGCACTCTAAAAAATTTCATACCAACATGACTTGATATTTTTTCAGTTAAAGAAATACTGATTTTACAATTAATTAAAGTATCACTCACCATCATTTATGTCAGTTATGTTCCTTTTTTCACATTAACATATAAACATGCTGAATTAATAATAATAATAATAATCATGGATTATTATTTATTATTAATTATTATTATTATTATTATATCGCATTGCTTGTTAAGATCTCACCATTTTAAGTTGGACCTATAAAACTCGTTATACAAATCGATATAAGAAAATTGGAAATTCAAATTTGTACCTGGAAAAACAAACTTTGATTAGTCAAGAACTCATTTTACAACATTTTTGTGTTGTTAAATGTTTGAAATATCAGTATTTATATAGATTTTCCCATATTTTTTTATTTTTCTAATTTTTTTATTAAATTCTAGAGCATTGCTAATTTAAAGAGATCGACAATAGTCTAATATAAGAATCTGGTATTTTTAGAAGAAATAATATGGAAATAAATATTAAATACAATTAACTGTTACATAATATTAGGTTATCTCAATCTCTAAACGTATGGTGATATCAGTATTATTCTCGTAATTCTGTAAAATATTTGAAATATTTTATATTTAATTTTTGTATATGTCAAATATAAGTCATATTAACAATCAAACAAAAGGTATTTTTTAGGTATTAGTTGGCTATTGTAATAATTTTCTATTTTGAAAGCCTGCTCATGTTTTGATAAAACTTTTTACAGAACCGCAATAAGGATAATTCTGATTTTAGTCTATTTTTAAACTTAAGCCCCTATTGGAAAAAGATTTAATGCTTTTCAAAATAAATTTATATAATTATTTACATAAATACTGTTTTAACTTTAGTGTTAGGGTTGTGTTAATGTTAAAATCTAATTTGGTTTTTATATAAAATAAATATGTAACTACCCCAATATCAAGGCATGGTTTTGTACGTCCCCATAAAATTTATACACAAATTTCAGATTGAGGGTTTTATAATAGATATGTACTACATAAAGTTAACAAGTCCACGGATTTCAGTAAATTTGGTACAGAACCACAGAGTGTCCCCTAAAAAAATAACAATTATTAAAAAGCCTCCATTTAACTGAAAAACCACACTGCCGTTTTAATTAGAAAAGGATAACTTGGTAATCAGATACCCTTCCATTTTAATGAAACGGAATGTTGTTTTAATATAGAAAAAGGAGAGGCCGATCCCCTTTAATTGTTTTGTGGTATAACATTGTTAAGTAATTCTAGGATTCAAATATGTTTATAAACGATATTTATTTGTTGATTTTTTAATCTTATCCAGGTTTATGGAAAGAATTTTTTCAAACTAATTAGAATACAAAGAACTTTTTGCTTTTTAAACATACAATTTAAAACCCCATTCTAAATTTAAGTTTTGAATACAAAAAATTAAACATCTCATTTATTTGTTATGGTATAAAAATTACATCGTACAGGGATGATTCCAAAATGTTAATGATTTTATTACTTTTCTGTTAACGGCAAAATTTTGTTTTTACTTCTAGTTTTTTTAATCATAGTTGCAGATTTATTTCATAATAAGTTGTGAAGATTCTTATCTTAAACGTAAATCTTTTAAATATTCTTAATATATTTGAAAAATATTTATGATTAAATCTTGTTTAAGTAAAGCAAATTCTGAAGCGATAATTTTGGAATTTTATAATGACACAAGAGTTTTATTTTATACAGCTACTGTTTCCCTGAAAAAAACTTAAGTTTTTCTAAACCAAAAGTACTAATAAACATTTTTTACATTATTGCAAAATAGGGTTAGCAACATAAAAAAACCTAATTGGGTGCTTATTTCCGCTACAAACGTTTTAACAATTTAGCATGCCACACAAATGAACCTTATTAGATTCGACTTTTGTCAGTCGATTACAACTTTTTCAATGTGTTTAAAATGATACCGTAGACAAATTCCAGTTGCTCATGTGATTTAAACTTTCTTTTTAATTTATACATAAGCGTGAATTTTTTAATTAAGTTTTCCAAAAATTTTTTGAAACATCTGAAATTCATAGGAAATTTTACTATGAGAATAACTTTTATATTTTCCTTTTAACGTTTGGTTTAAGTCTAGATATAATGGAGAATATGTAGCAGGTGTTAGATTATAAGCACGGCCTTTATCCGTGCTTTTTGCGAATTATGGCCGAAATCATATTAAATTCGAGAAAAAAGCGGATTTTCAGTGCACACAAAGTTTACTTGTGGTGTTTTTAATGAATAAATTAGTTCAAAAACCCCAAAAATCCCCCCCAGCTGTAGTATAACCCACAAACTGCTTCGCATAGAACAACAAAAGAAACATTTACGATAAATTTTAACAGTTCTTTTATGCTATTTTATTTCTTCTTCTCACTCAAAAACATTACAAATTTCTATGCTAATTTTTCTTAAAGTGTTATGTGTTGTGATATTTTCTCTATTTCTTTCAGTGCATCCGACTTTTATCTCTGGTTTTATGGTGGACATTAAAAAGTATTATTTTATTGTTTAAATACATAATTTATATATTTTTGTTTCGTTCTTGTTTTCTTTCTAATTTTCACTCTAGGTAATGTTTGCTTACTGTTTATCTTCAGAGTTTTCGTAACCTTTATATTTTACTCTAAGAAACTTTTACAGCCACCTGGACCATGTTATCTTTGAGTTTCTTTTTTCTGTTTCCCCTTTCCAGATTTTTGTCTTGTATTTTTGACATTTTTCATACTAATTTTTTGAACTTTTGGCCGTCAAATGCCCCTGACAGTCCTGGAAGGCTGTTTGAGCGACTGATGCCTGTATTATTCACCTAGGGCGCTAATATGACCCACCGAACGGGACCTTGGAAAGGACATTTTTGAGGAATTGCGGCGTGATGCGTCCGCCCCGCCTGACGAGAGGTAACCAATCGTCCATTAACGGTTCAGTCATTGACATCCAGTCCACTCGAGTTCCTTATCTCCATCAACTGTTCCACGAATTTACTTATCTCACGCCCCCTGCACCCCACGGCCTAGTAATGATTTGCTGGAAGTGGTGGATCTTGAAATCTAATCCATTTTTTTATAATAGGGAGTAACATTATTGTTTAATTGGTACATCATCGTCAATGAGGTCCATGTCCCCAAACGAGATTCAATGAATTAAAACTGCTGCCTTTATTCTAGGACGAAAATTTAGATCAACAAGTTATCTGACTAAATTGTTGTCCTAAAATCTCTTCTTCAGTTTTGCAGAACTTTAAAACAAATTAAAAATTAGAAGACAAAATTAGATAAATGAAATAACAAAGTTGAATGATTACGCCTAAAAAATTGTACTTTACAAATTGAAAATTTTTCTATGTCAAACATAAAAAGTATACCTGAAATCGGACTCCTACCCAAATGTTGGAGGCACACACAAACAAAACAAAATACGACTAGACCTATCCGAACTTATTGCTACATATATATGAATGCAAAATCACAAGCACTTGGGCTGTGTGAGTGAGGCGCTTATTATGTAGAGAGGTTGTATGTGAGAGTAGTTATTTTGTGTGAGACCTTAGTTTTTGTTCCTCACCACTTATTGAGCTTGATTACCGTGTATGTAGTTTTTTATTAGTTAGATCGGTATAATGGTTGTTAAGTATCGAATTTGAATCTCTGGTCGTCTTTTATATATCTTATAAGGATTTTTATCTTACATTTTAAGAACCTGGTGATGAAGAGGGTAGATACCAGTAGCTTACATAAAGTAGTGTTTATATTTTTTTTTAGCGTACATATAATAGATTTTATTTTATTTGGCATAAGTCAGAAATCCTAGTTATCCTTTCAAATCATCCACGCGTCAATAATAAATTTATAAATAAAAACGGCAAATTTTATCCGTGTTTCAAATGACATATACTTTAATTTGGCTCGATAATATTTTAACCCAAATCTCAAAGAGAAACCTATAATCACCTTTCTTTTTCATGAGGCATATATGTGTTTTCAGTGACTAAAAACGTATCGCGTTATTTTTTTTGGCCTATGGTCCTGCTAAATTTATTAACAATTGTTAACAATAAGTTGATTTTGTTAAGAAACGATCGCTTAAATAGTAGAGCCAATAAAATGAGATCTTACATATTCTGTACTGTTCTTAGTTTTGGCATATTCATATTTAGGTGTTTAGGCCCTAAATAGTTATACGTAGCATTTCATGCAGGATTTGACGATGATAAGATTTTTTTCTTCTTTTCAATATTACCTTTTCAAAAATATTACAAATAATATATTACAGAAAAATAGAGCCCATATATTCCTATTCTATACGTTGATGTTGAGCTTTTATATTTTATCACTTCTTTCTAAATTAACGTTTCAATGTATTTATATTGTTCTCTGACTGGTCTGAGAATCCAATATAATCTGAATCCGTATTGAAAAGAACCATAATTCAATATAAAGAGTACTCAATGCTGCCCATTAGTAATGGCCAACCATAGATCTCTAATAACGACAAATATAGCCATTGGTATCTATTCTACTCTAAAATTGAAAAAAAAAAATGTTAATTTCGAATTGTAAAAATTTGCTTTGCTGTTATGAAAGGACCTGAACACGTTATTATAAAACATATTTAACTTTGTAAAAAATTGAAGGTTTTTTAAAAAGCCACCTGTATTTTTTTGTAACTATAGGGACTCTTACCTATTATATCATGGTAGATTTCTTGTTTCCTACACATCTCAACCTTATCCAGAGCTACAATTAAGACCCAGCGGTGGTGGAGGTGCAAACGCTATGAATGCAATAATATGCCTGAGTTTTGAGCCATAGCCTCAAATAATTCACCCTAGCTAGTTACAGACTGTTGCATGGTATTTCAGTTTCCCAGATTACCCAAAGATCTTCAAACTAACATGGCTTTGAACGATACCCTGGAAAGCATTTTAAGATTATCATTCTATAGAATTAATCTACTTCCTCCCAGTCAACCATTGAATGCTGATATAGTTTAGTCTCCATTCATAACCCCAGTGACTCAACCCTTTTGTTTATGACGATGGTTTACGAGAGTCTAAAATTGCTTTGCCTCCTACTATTTCAGTGCGTTTTCCTGCTCAACCAATTGAAATCGTTTGGTAATATCTTGACAAAGGTAAAGTTGACGCACCAATTACTAGTCCCCGCGAGATACAGCAAGTAATTGGATAAAGCAACGTCGGCGCGTCCCCAGGTAGCTTATCTGGTTAGCGTCGTCACTTAGGGCATTACAACTCAGGGACACCAGGTTCGAATCCTGTTCAAGACGTGAGGTTTTTTGCACATGCTTACAAAGAAAAAAATAAACCCAGCCTGAAGTAATTGTTGGATGAAGGGTTTCCGACCTAGTGGCTTTCAGGAATATACATATAAAAAGGCAAACCTACGTTTAAGTTTATACAAAAACAAAACTCCAGAAGAGAAAGAGGCCAAATGGTAGAAAGTATTTCATAACTGTTTACGCATGTTTGATCTCGCCAGTAAAACTAATTAGAATTTCCTTTCCGAAAACTCGTTTTGGCTGGTGACTCACACACAAGGGATTAACTTTTCCCGTTTTATGGTCCCTGTGGATTCAATGTATAGCATGATACTGTTTAAATAAACATAATGGTTTTAAAAATTTAAAAATTGTATTTGATAATGTTTTAGAAAATAACAGATTTTTCTTTCGATAAAGCGTATGACAACTAAACACCTCTAAAAATATAAAAACAGTTTGAAATAGTTTTTCTACACAACCTGTGAGAGTGGTTCATAAACTGTAGGGTATTTGGATGTATATTCCTTATAACATGCATGTCAAGTAGATCTTTATAATCAGAAACGTCCAATTCAAAGAAAGGCGTAAAGGTATTTGATGTGTAACACAGTTTCTGATGGAGATAAAATCAAGATGTCCGCCAGAAGAAAAACCAACTATTAACCCTATTAACAAGTAAATACTACTAGAACGTTAATACCTTAGTTCTTACCTCATCTATTGAATATATTTTTCATTTTACAAAACGTAATGTCAAAGAAAGCCACTTACTAAATTGGTCAAAATTGCAGGAGCGAAGAAGAACAAAGTTTTTTTTACAGCGTTTGAAAACTTTAGAAAGAACTGTTTCTACTTGCAGAACCTATTATATTGCTGACCACAATCAAGAATGAATTCTTAGTGGCGTCTACAAACATATGCCCCTCAAGACATTTTACCTATCGTATTATATTATGTGTTGACATGAGTAAGCGGGTTGACGAATTCCAGCTTATAAAACATAATTAAGCCCATAAAACCATTTGGTAAATTAGTGGACTAAAGAAATTTCTTAATTTTTAAATCAGTGACTGCTAATTTAAATATTAATCTTTTCACAAAAACTACGAATAATAGAATGTAAGGTATTGTTTTTCATTGGAAAATAACTGATTGGTCTCTTTTCGTACATACCTGTACCAAAGCTAATTAATACTCCTTTCTACATTAAAAATCCCCTTGTAAGAATTAGTTGCTACCAAAATATAAAAGTAGAATTCAGTTACTATTTTTTTTTTGTAAAAATAGCTTTCAAAAATTTCTAATACGCATATGGTTTTGTTGAAAAAATAAGTTTTGGAAAATAAAATCTCAATTTCACACAAGATGTTTTCAATGATCGTATAAACTACAAAATTCAAGCAAACAAATATGTGCTGTAATTTCATAGATCCCACTGTTTTATTAGCTAGGAGCAGTCCACAGAACTCCTATTGTTCCGCTATACACCGGCAGTTATAGTACTATGCCTGGCTTTATGGATCGTGCAGCGATTGGTTTTCCAGTAAAACTTTCACACTTTATAATTCACTAACTTTATTATCCAACTAGTTAGCTTTACTACCGCTCAAGTACGATTACTCTATGTATGAACTGCATGAGTCCTCTGTACTGGCGGCCATTTTTCACATTATCCTGATAGCAATACTACGTTTTGCATTGAATAGTTTCCGGTTCCTATTTTTTGGTTATAATACTCTTAAAAAGGTCTCCATTTAATTATGTTAATAATATGTGTTCTAAAATATGGTATAATTTTTTAGTAATGTTATTAATTACCTACAAAATTCACATTCAGTGTTTTATGTGTAAAATAATGAAACAGTTTAGTCTTTTACAGAACTCAAATTCTGTATGGTCTCAATAAATTTTACATTATCTTGAATCTCTGCTCAGGAATAATGTGTGTGGCACGGCTCGTTTCTGGAAATGTGACGTTTTTAAAGATAATTTCACCAATATTACTTCAAAATAACATTAATAGACGTTTACCATAAGCCACATAGAGCATCAAGCTCAGATTTTTATAGATATTCCGTTACACTAAGTAAATATGTTACAAAAAATAAGTTAAATCATATTTTGTAAACGACTCTCTGCTTAACTCATTACTCTAATTACTATCTTATTACGGTCTACTCAACTTCCTGGCAAAACAATGCTCTCATTTTAAACAATGGCGAATTCAGATTTGTCCCCGAATTTGGACAACATTCTATTAGATGCGTTGGGGGGCATCTCCCAGTGAGCCAAAGGCGAGATTTTTTATTACAACCCTCCTTATAGTTATATGAACAAAGATAAAGACGTGGACTGGGGTTTAGTGTTGTAAAAATTAGGTTAAGTGTTGCTTTTCCCTTATAACAATGAAGGAATCATTAAGTTATTTTCACTATATCTGACTTTTAAATCACCGCCGTAATACCTCAACGACCTTTCCTGGAGGTAGTAGTCTATCATTAATAATTATTTTTATTTGATTCTGTTTAAAATATTTATTACAAGCACCACTAACCATTTTCAACCACAAACTACATTCGTTACAGGAACCATAACAGTGTCATTCTTTAATTATATCCGTTGTTTTTAAATATAAAATTAAGATGCTGTATAGTTTCCATTTTTATAACTCAAAAAGTAAAATATGTACATGTCAATATACTAAACAGTTATTTAAATAGGACATTTATTTAAGGGAAATGGTATGGCTTAATATGTTGAGTGGTCCTGAACAGTATACAATGTCAATATTCTCAGTTTGAATTTCTTTTGGAAGACTTTGGATTTAGGCAAGGAAGGGTAGTTTTGACCAGTGTACAGACGTTTCTTTTATTCATGAAACAAAACATCCTGCTGAGCCTATTCAACCGCTTCTCCTCGCCCACTCTCGAGGGTTGGGTTTGATGATATACGAAGAGGGATGGCAATTTGAAGAGAGTAAGTATACATTCTTGAGAAACATGGAGTCACGCTAATGTATTGCCATAGTAATATTGATAAACCAACCACAGCCTTCATAGCATTTCTAGTGTTTGGTCGTCTGGGAATCATTGCCTTTGCCTACTAAAATATAAACTTTCCAGCTTGTAAATCGAACAGTATTTTGCTAAACTATAAAACATATAGTAATAACACTTTTTATAAACGACAATTTTAGTACAAACTTAATTCAACGTTCATGCTCCGCCTGGACTCGAACCTACTGCAATACCATACGAAAATTTATTTTTATTTTCTCGTATAATATACCTTTATTTTATTCTTCATATATAATATACTCATATTACGTTGTTTATATCTAAATCTTCAGGGCACATGAAACAAATCAAGAGCTTATATCGGGTTTGAGTCAAGTTCTGGCGGAATTAATTCCTTTTTGTGAAAGTTTTATATATATATATATATATATATATATATATATATATATATATATATATATACTATGTAATATAAGGTCTCATATGATCAATTAATCCAATTTGTTATTATTGTAATTGTGAATATTGTTAGGTTAATTATTTCAATCTGGTTCTAGGATTGCTAGTATAAATCTTATGTTACGTGCTTACAAACTTTAGCAATCCAATTTATGCTTAGCGTGGCGAGCTTTGCTTAATCTCGGCATTGTCAACCGCACACTAAATAAGTAAAAACACAGTGTAGTCCTACACAAATACATGACAATAAAAAACAAATTTATTCGCTTGTGCTTCTCTTTTCGAAATGAACCATTGTAAAATTGAAGAAGCAATTGATTTAACATTATTCTTATTTGGGTTCTAAATAATTTCTTCGATAAATAATAATAAATGATACTATAAAAAAAATTTACTATGTAATATAATAGGTGTCATATGATCAATTAATCCAATGTAATTTGAATATTGTTAGGTTAATTATTTCAATCTGGTTCTAGGATTGCTAGTATAAATCTTATGTTACGTGCTTACAACTTTAGCAATCCAATTTATGCTTAGCGCGGCGAGTTTTGCACAATTTCGGCATTGTCAAACGCACACTAAAAAAGTAAAAACACAGTGTAGGCCTACACACACAAACACATGACAATAAATAAATTGACTTATTCGCCTGTGCTTCTCTTTTCGAAATGAACCATTGTAAAATTGAAGAAACAATTGATTTAACATTATTTCTTATTTGGGTTCTAAATAATTTCTTCGATAAATAATAACAAATTTGTTCTAAGTTGAATATTAGCCATGGAATATTAATCCTGCATGAAATTGTCTAAAATAATTTATTTTAGATCAATTATTTACAATATACACATTTTTAAATTTTAAGTAGCCTATATAAAATCCCTTTACTAGTAAAATTTATTCCCAAAAGAAAAACACAAATCTCATTTTATTTTGTATTGAGGTCAAAATACTACGATGATGGGTTTTCCTACTATACAGTGGTAGTATTTAGGTCACTTCCATCAGAACTTCACATATCTTCAAAATTAAGTTATACACATCAAGAAAACCTTGTGCCTTTTCCAAACCGCAACAGTCCGATAAGTAACAAAGGGAAGGTGAACTTGGAGATCAATCTTTGAAGTGCACACTATTATTGTTGTTTGTTCCAAACCGTAATCAGCGTCCTGTTAGGCTGATAATGGCGTGTGTTTACAGATTCCTGGAGTTGAAGCCCTTATATTTATGGCCGGCCCCCCTCAACCATAACCGTAAAACTTTTACAACCCTCATATGCCACTCTAATTGATAGTAATGACTCCTCGTGGGTACTTTTACTTTGCGTGTATTTTTTTTAATTGTATCTTTGGGTTGTCAAACCTAGACAACAAACAATTCCTAATTTTACTGAAAGATTTCAGTGAAATCCATATGTAAGTGTTTACTAAGAAAGTGGTGGCTTGTCCATTTAGGAAACATTTAATATTTACAAAAACTGTGCAAAATTACATGTTTTTGAGGAACGCTAATATAATTTCCACAAATTAGTAATGAGAATTTTGTTTGTTCTCTAATTCGAGTTACAGGCGTTTAATGGCGTAACCAATGACGTTAGTTCATTCAGAAATTATTTAACTACTTTACAAACTACTAGGTCATTTATTGTTACTAAATACACTATTGCGCTGTTAATTACTTAGTTAATTGTTGCGGTTAATTAATTAAATAATGATACCATCTATGTTACTTATGAGTATTGCGATAACTTAAGTAATGACATATTATCATTTAAACGTAAATTATGTAACTAATTGATGATTTATTACCTGGGGGTTCAATGATACGTAACCTTGTTTGCATTAATACGTCAACTTCAACCTAAAACAATTTAGGAACACGCCCACCATGTTTCACGTAACAGCCTTCGCTTAAGTTACATGTAAAATTTCAAGTCTATATATAAACGTGTCAATTTGTAAAATTTTCAAAACGATTGCACTGTTTGTTAAAAAGTTTATTTTTCCTGCAGAGTTCTCGTTGTCCTCTTGGTCTCCCTTAAGAACAATGTTTGATATCGCTCAGCCAACTCCCGTTGTATAATATTCACCATCATCAAAACTAGATGTCGCCTATATAGAAATGAAGCTTTATCCAAAATTTTAAATCTATAAGTTAGTTTGTTCTCGTGATGTCGTGTGAACATGCTAAGAAGTAATCACAAGAACGACTGGATCGATTTGGCTAATTGGTTTCAAATATTTCGTCAAAATTTAGTGAAGTTTATATGAAGAGAAATAACAGAAAATTAATACTGAATTAGAAAAATAGTTATAATATTTTATGATTTACAATCCCAATTTAACTAACATTAAATCACTTTTAGCTTTCTTTGATGTTTCCAGGTTCTTGACAAGTGGCACGACAACATTGCTTAAAAATTATACCATTTTTTTAAAAATTATAATTTTATTTAAAATATTTAAGTTACACAGGGCTTAGATCAAGTAGGTGTAACGGCCAGATTACAAAATACGAATTTACCCTTAAAATTTGATTCAACGATAGCACGTCTCGTACAGTTGGACAAGAATTAAAAAACGTACAAATGCATTAGAAAATAATTTATGTTTTCAGTTTGAATTTTTGAAGTACTATTTAAAAAACCTGTTATAAAAATACCTACCTCAAAAGAGCATAGTTTTCCACAAACGTTTGACGAAACCTGTTCGGCTTACCCTGACATTGTGATATGGAAATTGTTTTTTACAGGTGAGCAATAGAGGAAGACGCGAAAAAGGTAGAAAAAACAAAAAAAAAAAAAATGGACACTGAATTCTGTCTCGAGACCGAAGCCATTCTTTTTTCCAGACCTAAAGAACGAAAAAACAATCAAGGACTTATGTGGACACCGAGGGAATTTTTTTTTTAGAGCAAATATTTGTTAAATTCTTGCCATTGGAAACATTAGAAAAGGACTACCGGCAGTAGATGTTTTCGACCCTAGTAGGTCTTTCTCAGTCACACTAAGTATATAAATGATATTTTCTTTCTCCAGGACCAAAAAGGAACACCCCAAATATTATCACATAAGCGGTAAAAGTCTTGGATCTAAAACAAATCTAAATGCCATCTTCCCGATGGCAAAGAGACAGGGAAATAAGTAACAACTTTTTTTGAACGCGCGTAGCTAGGACGTGTTGCTGAGGACTACATATGTAATATTTCACTTACATCAGTGACAGTAACGAAAATTAAAATGTTGACATCGTATGTTAGTGAATTTAAACGTATTGAAAGTCGGCGCGTGGGCGAGATTCTTGACATGAGGGGAATCATGAGAGTTCTAACCCTACCCCGCGCAACCAAAACTATTGCCCAGTTTTACTTGCAGGGCAAATTACTGATCAATCTTCATCATCTGTTGCGAATGAAAAACATCTGGGTAGGAAAAAGTTAATTCAATTGAATTTGTGAAGTTTTAAGCCTCCAGTTCATCTTTCCTTTTCCCTGCTGTCGGACAAACGACTGTAAATGTTTCGTTTTGTGCTTCTTGCGCACCGTCACACTTTCTTTCGTTGGATCTCTTCAGCTTGAACGTCTGTCCATTCAGATTCCACGAATCAAGTTTTGAGACAGTTATTCCATATTCCAGACGCTGCCATAAAAGGAAGGTGAACTGGAGCTACACTACAAAAATTAAATTATCACTTGTTACCGTAAACACATATACGTACATTTTTAAATTCATAGATTATGTTTTTTAGATAATATAGTAAATTGAAACAGAAAAAAGTGATGGTCTTTCACGGCCATAAGCGGATATAGGTATGTTAATGCACGATATGGCAACACTTCCCTTAAATAAATGTCACCGGTCTCTTTTGGTGCGAGTTCGAGTTGCCCGGTAGTAAATTATCAACAACACGTTGTAAACTTGATTTGTTGGATAGATATTAATAAAAAAGTGGAAAGCATTTTAACTTATTTTAGGTTCACTTAGATACTCCGCAAAAATCGGTTTTATTATTCCTTCCGGTTATTATATACTTCTTGATGATTAATAATACTTGAAAAAAGTATTGGTAATTTAACCATGGATCTGAGGTCTACATTGGGACAAACATAGACAAAAAATCGAAAAGTCATTCAGTTTCGAACTCACAATGCAAACGTTAAAGCTCAGTATGTACACGTGCATGGACCCCCGGTGAACACACATTTTAGTAAAAAAATAATAACAGGGAGGAAGCGAAGTGTATGATTTGTGCCAAGGAAAAAATACTCAACAAGGATAAGCGTAATGGGTTGTAACGCTGTTAGGAAATAAAAGGGAAATTCCGAGTTTATACTGGCTGGGCTGTAAAGGCTGAGTTCCCAGACTGGCAGTTTTAATTCATGCCGGTTCAATAAATAACGAGCCCGGGGTGGCATTTCTTCCAACAAAAAATGAAACGGTATATGTAAGATGTAATATTTGAATACTCCCGAAAACCGTTATATTTTAAGTTGTACCGTTACACTTTTAGAGCATCCGACTTCTGCAGTGTTACTGGATAACCATTTATGAGGAAGGTTGAACAAATGTATAACACAAAAACTTTCTGGACTGAATAGAGTTAGGGTGTTCAGAGATATCTTATGCAATTAACAATTGCTGTATATTGGTTGATTTTATGTTAAATCGTTCAAATATATTTCATTGTGCCTTATTTTTTATTTGCCCCTGGAGGTGTTGGCTCGGTGTATCTGGTCATAGTTTGTGCGTTTAAAAGAGCAAGCCACCGAGCCACGAAGAAGTTAACCAAAACCATTTGTTCAAATGAAATCCTAGGTGTTAAAGAATTAATCAGTTTTAAAAAGCCATCCTACGAATTGACATACCTAAGATAATGGTTTTATAAGTCTCAATTTAATGTACTAAAAACCGAACTTTTTAAATCCAACCTGTGATCAAACAAAAAAAAGATAAGATGGATAATTTAATAACACAAGCGACAACCTTTTTAACAGTAATTCTAAAATGTCGTGGCCTTCCTCAAAAAACCAGTACATATTATTGTGCTTATCGGTTCCAAATCATTTGGTCGTAATCGAGGATCTTAAGTTTTATATTTATGAATTTTAAATTGAGGGCAGTATAGTTGGAATAAAATAATTTGGATTTACATGCTTAAACAGAGAAATAAACAAATGCTAACTTTTAAATACAAATCCCCATTATTGTAGCTGTACTATTTAAGTATGTGGTTAAAGCGCGTGTCTTCAAACTCAGGTATTAGTCTATAATTGTACTATACTGATTCCTAGAGCAGAGCGGATTCGTCCGTAGTTGATAACAGAAACCACGCAGTTGGATACTATTGTTTTATATATTGTGCCACCCCTAGAATTATGTGTTCATCCGGGGCAAACTAACCTCCCTGTGCACCTCTCTAGCTACGGCTCTAGGTTAGAATCGTTTACAGCTTCGGTTTTTGCCGGTCAGAGATTGTAATGATATCATAATTCCTAAACCGCAGTTACTAATCGATGTTACGGATAAGAAAACGTTGTAACTGGTAGGTAATAAAGTAACGTGACATCCGTGACTGCAAAATTCTCCAATTGTACTATCAGTTATTGAAAAGTGTCATAGGTACGAATCGCTGTAGCCCGGTAGAGTCATGGACTACAATTTATATCGTTATCTAGTTGCTGGAACAAGTGAAAAAAGATAAATAAAATTGCTGTAGCTGGTAGGTTTCAGCATTGATCGTATAACCGTAAATTGCAAGTTCAAATCCATTATCAGTTATTGATATCACATGTGAACAGGATAAGAAATCGCGGAGCTGGTGGGCAAGCATTGATCGTGAATTCGTGGACTGCGAATCTCATCGCTATGCAGTTATTAAATGAGGTGTAACAGGAGGATAGCGAAGGTCGCGTGGGAGCGTCGTGGTGGGTCATCAGTGAAGTCGTGTGGCGGATAGCTGTAGAATTGTTGAAGATTATTCCGTCGCTATGCAGAGTCAGTTAAGACTTGAATCAATTGGGTAAGGCACAGACTCTAAATCAAAGGTATTGTTGGAGCGGCAGGGGGGGTTGTGGGGGCCGTCGTACTATGTAAGTAGAATACGATGGAGAGTAAATCAGTGATTCGCGATGATCTAGGTTGATTGTTAGACACTTTACTGTTCGCTTTCAGTTATAACAAGAATGAAACATGGATAAGAGAGTCACACACTGTACACACTCGAGAGAGCGTTAGTAGATTCATATTCAGTGGGAACTCAGCGAAATGAGGTTGATTATGATTCTTCTCATACGAGCTTTCAGAGATGTTACTGGCAAGGAGGACAGAATGGAGCGCGGATCTCTCAGGCACATGGAAAAGATTACGAGAGGTGAGTTGTATGGCAACAGCTGGGTGGGCCTGGAGCAGTGATCGCTAATCACACACTGCGGGTGGACATCACACCGTCATGATATTTGCGATTCTGAGAGGGTACGGAGTGCATTCTCCTGTAATTGGGGGGTACACACACAAACAAATGTAACAGGTTTAAGAAGTCACTGTATTTAAGTAGATCAGCATCGTGTGAACGCGAAATAGTAGATTAATGATTGCAATCGTTAATCAGTTACTGAAACGATGTAATAACAGATAAGAAATCCGCGGAGCTGGTGGGGTCATTCAATGAATCGTGAATCGTTGATTGTGATTCCGTCGCTCATCAGTTACTGAACCGATATATTAAAGGTAAAAAAAATTGTGTTGGAGCTGGGTGGGCCAGGCTGTGAATCGTGAATCGTGATTGGTGAATTCTGTCGCTTTCAGTTATTGACAAAGTACAATGTAACAGATAAGGAAATCGTTGGTAGCCTGGTGGATCAGCAGTTATCATGAACTTCTTACTGCGACTTTACACCGCTATTAGTAAACGGTGGAATGGACAAGGTAAAATAATCTCTGTAGCTAATTTTATAACGTTCTCTCAGACATCAAAAGGGTATTTTAATGAAAGGCGATATATTGTATTTTATGTTTAAATTATACTTTTTAACTAACTCTGATTGGTTGCAACGTAAATGTGCCAATTATTGTACATAATTAAATTAAGATGATCAATTTTTGTAATCTTACAAAGGACAAAAAAAAAAAAAAAAACCGAGATTTAGGTATTTCAAAAATAAAATTTGATTGGTTAGTAATATATTTTTCACACTTATTGTTGTTAACTATAATAATATAGTTTCATTAATTACAGCCATATTGAACTCATAATATGTTTAAAAATATAATATAATATCATGAACATATACCCATACAATCAAACTTGATTGAATATATTTGATATTAAAATAAAAAAAAGGTAATACACAAAGGTGGTAGCTTCATGTATATGATAAATGCAGAAGGAAAACAATTTGAATATTTCCTTACAAAAATAGCCCATAATAGATCTTATTATGTCCAAATCGCTCAAACTCTCGCAAGAGTATGTCAGATAGAAATTGCTCTGTTATTTAAAAGTTATGCCAGTAGGCAATTTACGTTACAATTTAATCACAAATACAAGTTCTTCAACACTTAAGCACATTTTACCAAAACAAAAATGCAATAAATAATGTAAACACCAACCTCACTTTGTTCAAAATGTACATGCTTGACCTTTCACTGGTACAACTGCCAGTACGTGGGGAATTAAAAACTGCCATCCCCATACTCTAGCTCCAGTCATACCAACAATTTAGAAAACGGTTATTTAGCCCGTGTCATACAAAATATACGATAATAAAAAAAAAAATTAGTTTTGTACAACCTATTGTGGCGATGGGGGAAAAATAGTAGCTATCTGTTACTGGAAAATAGCAGGTTAAGTCCATCATTATGTATGTGAACACGATCTAAAGGACCTATCAGGAATGGATAAACTGGCGGTGAATAATCTCTGGCATGAGTGATATTGTTCTTTTATTGAAATTTTAAATAAATAATTTATCAGGTATTTGAGAGATTCGAGGAGGGATTCTGTAATCAAAACAGTTATAAGGCAAGAAACTGTTTTAGAGCTACTAAATGGGAGACTCTTTTGGTATTGATAGTTTATGAATGGGAAAGATCTGGAAAGTTGATAAGAAATGGTAATTACCCCCCCAAAACATTCGTTAGGGGACCAAGGCGGCAGTTCTGTGTGATAGACCTAGCTCTTATGACGAGCCAAATTTTACACTCTTAATTCGGGACTTTGAGGTTTGTCTGGTCACCCCGGTTCGGATCATCTGCCAATTCAAAAATTTTATTTTAAAAATGATACAAAAAAGAAAAGAAGGCGATTTGAAAATAAAATTGAAAACAGAAATAATAAAGAATAAGTTGTAGCCATTTACTACCCAAATCAAAATGGGGGAAGAAAAAGAATAAAGACCTTTATTGTACGGCAGTGGGTGGGTTCAGGCTCGGCAATTAAATTTAGTCCATATGCGACAAAACAATCAAGGTAAATTGGGGAGACAACTATCACAACGTCGAAGGCGTGGCTGGGCCGCTGCTTGAGATTAGTTGACCGCTGCTGAGCGGATCCTGTACCTTGCAAAGCCATTGGTGGTGGTTCGGAAGTCACCTTTAAAAGGCCGTTGGTCCCAGGTTTTTAAGTGTTTAGAGAGGGCTTCTTAGCCCTAAACTTCTAGCCTGGTAAAATAAGACATTCTCTTACTTTTTTTTTAATGTTAATAATATAATTGATTGCATTAAGATTTACAATAATACAATCAAAAGCACCCCGCGATGATACACGAAAGATGCGGCCAACGCTTTCAAAAACAGCCGTTGGTTATGACTTCGTGTGTTACAGTTCTAGAAAGAAGGTGTTTAGGTTTATTAAAATTTATTTTAGATAAAAACTTAAATTCACATCAAAGTTTGAATTTTAAATTACATTGGGAGAACGGAAATGGTATAAAACCATTGTGTCCAGTATAAATAAAAATACAACATTATGAGTGTATTATTATTAAATATGAATTATATTTCGAATTCAAAGAGGGGTTTTGGGAGGCGATAAATAGGTTTTAAGAACCAAAACGGCAGAGGGAGTGTGCAAGTGGTGGAAATATTTCAGTGAGCCAGTTGGGTTGCACATTTTAAGAGGCCTGCGAAATCCCTCTTTATTATCATATATTATATCTGCTACGCAAAAGCCTCTAATTATGAATAATTAGTCCCTAGATAAGGAACTTGATATAGTTGGAAGGTCAGGGAAGTACTGCGTAAGACTGAGGGACGATTAAGGCTCCCGGTTACGAACAGAGTCCCCTACGATGTTTTTTTAAATGTACGCTCCACATTCAACTACTTGAAAAAAGTACTTACTGTTTACAATTAAAATATATTTAATACGGCCATAATTTACCTGGACAGCTTTAAAAAAAATCTTTATATTTTTTCCAATATACAAAAAGGGCCGAAATCAATGTAGTAGAGAAACTACAGGGGATTATTCAATTATATAGATAGCTGTATGTCATAAATATTTTGCAGCATAATTTTTAAACAGGTTTATAAAAATGGGTGTAAATTAGACCGAGAAATACTCTCTTGACTCGGAAAATTCCAAGCAGAGTTTAGGAATAGGTTATTCTTACTATAGATAAACTATTTTTAATTTACAACTTTTATGGTTAAAAAACTTACCAATTGGCAAAAGAAAATTGCAAATTATACTGTTTTTATGTTGATTTTTTCAATTCTTATTGATTCTCTATTGTTCATAAGTATCGCTGTCTTGGGTTGTCGACTCACATGCTAAAATATACTCAGAGAACATGTACAACGGAACTTCGGCTGGTGTCTGGTTGGTAAAGAGGGGGTTTACGGCCTGCTTTTTAAAAACTGAAATGGGTTTTAAGGCAGGGCTGTGTAATGATTCCCTTATTATTTTCTTTATTTATTAACGATTTAACGGATTTGCTGGGGTGGAGGATGTTGTATTTTTGGGAAAAACCAGGGTGAATATGATGCTTTACGCGGATGATATAATTCTACTCGCACCTACAGCAACAAGCTTGCATTTGAATGATTAATTATTTAAAAAATCACTGTTAAAATAGGGAATTTAAATGTAAATTTGAATAAATAAAAAATTAATGGTGTTCAGAATGGGGGGGAGGGAAAGGAAACGGAGTAAAATTGAAGAGGTGGCGGGGGTACCAAGGGACAGAGATCGAGGTTGTAAAATGAATACACATACTTGGGGTTTAATATTTACATCACAGTTATCGTGGAAACAACATTTTTTAAAGAAAAATCAAAAGTTTCAAAAATTAATTATACATTCAGTTTGGGAATATCTTTTAAAAGATAAGAAGGTGCCTCTGTTAGCAAAATTCACACTTTTTAATGTTGTTGTCAGGTCAGCTTTGTGCTACGGAGCCCAAGTATGGGGATATAGAGAATTTGACGCAGTTGAGGGTGTTCAAAGAATGTTTTTGAAAAAAATTTTTAGACTCCCCTTTAACACACCAAATTACACACTTTTCGTTGAAACTGGCTCGGAAAAATTATACTACTTTACCCTTCAATTAAATCTAAATTACCTCGGAAGAATCTGGAGTATGACGCCAAATCGTTTACCTTACATATTAGCAAAGGAGATTGTATTACAAAAATATTCTGGTTCAGGAAGTGGAAGAGCTTAGGAAGTAAGTGTGGAATTGAGGTAAATTTTAATGTTGACAACAGCGTTGAGTTGGTAGGGGCCATTGTCTAGAGCGGTTGAGGCGATGCGAACAGGCTGGCGAGTGGAACGTACAGGCCGTGCTTGTACGTCTGTCTATCATCCACATTATTTAACAATAAAACTTGACCTTGGAGATAAGATATTCCTGAAAGATTGTTATGATGTAAATATTAGGTCTTTGGCAATTAAGGCGCGGGCAGGCCTGATTGATTTAAATTACAAACCTTGGTTTCCTGATAAAAATCACGTATGTTCTTTGTAGAAAATGAGTATGAGGCGGCCTTTCACTTTGTGAGTATTTGTCCTATTCTGGCAACGATTCGGAGAAAGTGGTTTGGGGGTAACGTGCTAAGCGAAAAAGAATTTTTTGACTACCTTGATGGAAAGGATTGGCTTCAATTTGGAAAATATAGGAGAGATTCGTGGAAAATGCGATGGGATTTAGTCTATGAATTAAATTTGTAAATATTAAAATATAGATGAAAGACTTTAATATGACAACTGTAAGGATCTCAAAATAAAATAAAAACAAATATATTGTGTGTGTGTGTGTGTGTGTGTGTGTGTGTGTGTGTGTGTGTGTGTGTGTGTGTGTGTGTGTGTGTGAGAGAGAGAGAGAGAGAGAGAGAGAGCGCGCACGCGCGTGATATATTACATTTTCCTTTTCTTTTTTCTGATATTTTGAACCTTATTTGAATCGCCAAACTTTAAATGTCTATAGTTTGGGTTAATTACATTTTTTGGATTACTTGTAGTTATAAGAAGTGTACAGAAGTGCCAACTAGACAGACGGTCGAAATGACCATTGTATTTAGTTTCAAACTTTGTTCCTTTTGTTTTGTTTTTATATTGTCTTTACAAGGATCTCGTTTGTGCTATGATTGGTAGTAATTTAGATCATCGTAACCGACGGCTAAGTAAATAGTGTTAGCCTACAGTTTTTTTATTAAAATAACTTAAAAA
>NW_025783205.1:0-33414 GCF_021130785.1 Homalodisca vitripennis | reverse complement strand
AAACCGATATATGAAAACATCAAGACGGGGGAAACACTTCATCACACCTCGCTCAGCGTGGAGGGAGGTATGTAGGGTCTTTTGGGTCTAGCCCTAATCGTGGAGAACTCTACTACCTTCGGATGCTTCTACTTATCAACACCTTGTCGCGGCATACACCGACCTCCTGTCACGCGGATGGTTCCTGAGTGCCGTACGTTCCAGGAGGTTGTTTGTCGTCATGCTCGGCTTGATTGAAGACGAGGAAGAAGCTACCGCGAAGCGCTCGCGAGAGGCTTTCTGGGTTTCATGGTCGCTTCGAGGCGCTTCGTTCATTCTGCGTGCTCCTTTTGACAATAGATGGGATGCTCTCCATGCTTGCATTCTGTGGGATTCCTTCCGTGACACCCTTTGCGAGGACCATTTGGGAAAGTGAAGGGCCCCCACTTGGACCCGGAAATAGAGGCCGTTATACACTCTCCTTTTGATTCGATATCGATTCGCAGTTCTAAGTCGGCATAGGGATTGACATTAGTGGATTGTGGTCTCCCCCGACGTGCAGGATGACACCGACGGAAGTGGAAAGGGGAGCTGTTGGACTATGGCAGAGCAATCCAACAGCGCGGGCCATTGTCGAGGGAATGGGGAACAAAAGCTCTCAGAGGACCAGAAACGCGTTCTGCAACACGTGCGTTCCCCCTTCTCGACAAAACCCGCGGTGACCGCCGCGATCTTCAGAAGAGTAATCTTCCTCGATGGTCCCGGGGGATATGGCAGAATACGTCACTTCTTCGTGTCATTACTGGCGACACCGTGGTAGTTGTCGTCAAGATTGCACTGGTCCGTCGCCAGCTTCGGGCATACGCAAGCCAGGAAAAAACATGGCCTGGTGTTCAACGGCCAACACAGCATGTTCCGGCTGGTTCCGCTCGATTCTGGGCGACGGGGTCTGGCGTTTGGGGAAACATTACCAAACGTGGTCCCAGCGCGCAGAATTGTTCCGAGCGCTCAGCTCATCGTCGTTCGGACGAGGCCCCCGATTGGCCCATCGCTTGAGCATCTTTGAGCGATCCTCGACCGCTCGCTACGAGATCTCATGAACCGCGATGAGCCATCTCGGGTGGCAAAAAGATCTTTCTGTGCCTCTGGAGATTTCCCCCGGGCAGACGCTCCGTTGTTGTAAACGGCAACGAACGGCAGATTGCCAGTAGCAGTGCGTTTCTCTTTCGGTCTTCGACGTATGTGGCGAATGTTCCACGTCTTCTCTCTTGGACGACACCGCACAGGACGAGCACGTTCCGTTGACTACTCTGAAAATCCTTCTCCAGCAGTTAGGCAACGCGGCATGTTCCGGTCCACAAACCTTTCGGGGAGGGTAGATGAGAGTGACACACTTATCCCTTTGGGCCGGCGTCGAGATAGTGTTCACTGCGATTAGAACGTCCTCATCTCTACAGTCTTTCCTGTCGAGCTACCGTACTCCCGCTGATCGGTGTGCTCGTCGTGCGACTCCTCTCGACTATGAACGTGGAACGTCAGGAGAGATCAACGACATAATAAATTGAACTCCGTTGACGGTTTTCGCCTTCATGAGCTGCGAAGCGTCACGACACTGTGGACAGGGGGAAAAAAGATGGACAACCTGGCTGTTGAAGTCCCTCTTACTGAAAACCAGGCTACAGGCTAAGAAGGGTGTCCTGATCACGTGCTGCGACGTTAGAAGATCGGGCTCGCAGTGTGCCCTCATCATGACGGAATATAAATATCGCTGGACGGCCTTGTATAACGGCGACTGTAGAGGTCATTGTGTACGGCTATAACCAATCGGTATGATTACCGTCAGCCGCCTTCACGACGCGCAAACTATCGGTTTCATAGAATAATCTTATTGGTTCGCGATGTTGAAAGGGTTTCCCGGCCGTTACTTGTCCGTCGACGTCAGATTTCCTCTGTTGCTTAGCATACGCGCGATGACCGGCTCACAAGAGCCCAAGGACAGGTAACAGATAGATCAGGGTCGGAGTCGACTCTTCGCAATGATTGTTTCTCTCATGGCCAAGCTGTACGTCGCTGCTCAAGTAGAGTTCGATGTCCGGAAGGAGACATCGTTGTCCTCGTCCGCAACGAAAGCGGTACCACAATGGATGTCGCGACGCGAAGAAAGAACTTCGTGTACGGCGAACATCTTCAGTGAAAACCGGAGGATTTGAGATTGGCTGTAGCAGGGGCCGCCCAAACAAAACCCCCGTGGGTTTTTGCACGGCAGTAGGCTGGGGGCCCCCCCCAAAAAAAACCCCCCCCGTCAATTTTACACTGGAGTGGCTAGGGGGCCCCTGATCAAACTCAAAAACTCCCGTCGTGATTGACACTGGCAGTAGGCTAGGGGGGCCTGCCCAAACAATAATCCACCGTCGAGATTGACACTGGCAGTTGGCTAGGGGGCCTGCAGCCAACAAAAAATCCCGTCGTGATTGACACTGGCAAGTAGGCTTGGGGGACCTGCCCAAACAAAACTCCCGTCGCGCTCGCGCATTGACTAGAGGCAGTCAGGATAGGGGATCCTGCCAGAAGAACAAAAACTTCCCCGTAGGACTGATTAGGCAGTAGGCAATGGGATCCCTGCCACCAACAAAAACTTCCCCATTCTGATTGATGCCGGCAGTAGGCTAGAGGGCCTGCCAAAGAACAAAACTCCCTCGTCGATGCTAAAATAGTTTTCTGTTTATATTGTAAATCTATGGTCTCTATGTTTGCCCCTGGCCTCCCCGTGGCGGGAGACTGGATACGTCATGCTTGCATTTAATGCATTTGACAAGACAAACGGGCAAACACAGTTTCAAACGCAACAATAAGTTATTACCAAGAATCAGTTGACACATGTATTTGTATCACAACCCAAAAATATGCAAATTTCCACACGACATCAGAGAATATATTACTGTCTATAATTTTGCTAGTGTAATAGTCTGTAAATTTTGTTAATAATATATGGTCTCCGTATTTCTTGAGCATTGACAACTAACGGGCAAAGGAACAGTTTTATCAACTTAAAGTTACTAGCATACTAATTTGACACAAACATTATTGTAGCGCTCAATCTCCAGACTTGCAGCAGTGATGCGTAAACAATATTAGTAACGGTGTTTGACCGCATCGGACCCGACAATCTCAATTTTTTTCACACGGAAAAATTTAAAAGAAATTTTCGCACGTAATGGCAGTTTACCGGACCTACCCAGGGGAGGATAACGCTGCAATATTTTACTTGAACTTTATGTGTATACCACATTTATACACTAAATATTGTTTGATAATGTAGTTTCCCACGAAGAAAGGACACAGTTGGGGACACGTAAATTTTAAAACCCTCAAGTCCGATTTTAACCAACAACCGAATCCCCTCCGTGTCGCCCCGAATTCCGCTTATCCCCGAATTTGCAAGCGTACATCATGGGGGCCTGAGGGGCGTAGCCCCAGCGAGCGAGGCGAGTCTAATCACATATAATATAATCAGCCGCGCATGTGAAACTGGACTGACTGACTAAATGTATACAAATTCTAACATAGTTTCTGTAGAAGTGCTGGAAACTTGAAATTTGCACGCAGGTACCCCTTTCATCGCAATATGACCGGGAGGAAAATGTATGAAAACCGGACTTTTTTTACTTTTAAACACCTCAAAAAAAAATTCCTCAAAAATCGCGCATTCTTACACCTGCAGGCATTTCTTGTAAGCCTGATAGCGGGGAGAACCGTTGGAGCTAGCTTCGATCTGACGAAAAAAAAATCGGCTTAGTCAGGTAATGAGTGAACTACAAAAAAGGTCCAGTAACTTTTGTTTTCCTATCTCGTGTGGTTAAGCGACAAGAGAAGCGGGAAATGTTAAAACATTCCAAGAGATTTTTTTGCTTTAAAATAAAGTTTTTCGTGCACTGATAGTGGTCCGAACGGTAGGTCCGCTAGCTCAAATTTGAATTGACCAATCAAATTAGCAAAAATTGCGCGACTCTATTGAATAAGGTCCAAGTGCACTTTTTGCTCTACCTCCAGTTGGTTCGGACGAAAAAAAAAAGTGATTATGTGCATATTTTTTGTAATTTTTACGTGGAAAAAGACTTTTGTTTTAGGGGGGTCGGGATAGCGGCGAAACAAAATTGGTCGGAAGCCCAAAATTAATACAAAGGTTTATCTCGATTTAAGGAAATAAAGTGATCTAGTCAAAGAAAAGGTTAAGATTGACTTTTTATCTCTATTCTACAATGTTTGGCCGCAAAATGCGATTTAGTGAAGAAATAATGGAGAAGTTTTCGCCTAGAAAAATTTACCTTACGGGCTCGATAGCGGTTAAACTGTTGGTCGTTAGCTCAACAATAATTCCCATTAAGATTTAGAAAAAGACAGCGCGAGTCTACAAAAAAGGTCAATGACAGTTTTGCCCTATCCCCAATGGTTTGTCCGCATTTACGCGTTGTAAGACAGTTATCGATTTTTCAAGTTATACGTGAGATATTGTTTTCTGGCCTCCATTGAGACAAAACCTAGGAGTTTTAGACCAAATTGAAAATTTTAATTAATAAAAAATATTGCGATTTACAAAAAAAGGGCTCTGTGATCTTTTTACTATATCTTCTTGCTTTAGCCCGCTTAAACGAGATGATGTTGAAAAATTTAATTAATAAACTTACTCTTCCCGGCTCACGATCATGGCCTGTAACCGTTGGCCACTAGCTTTTAAAAGTAAAATTTGTTGTTTGTAACTAGCTATTGATGCGATCTACAAATAAGGTTCAGCAGGCTTTATATCGTTTATTTTTTCCGTAAGCTTTGGTAAATGCTCTAATAGGCAAATTCTTTGTCGTCAATTTTAGGGGTTTTTTAAAAATCTTCAACTATAATTAGTGCCGATTCATGATGGTTCCAGATTTGGACCTTGTATTAATACGTTAACGAGTGACTAAAACCCCCTCCACATCGGGAGTTGGCTGCACTGAAGCGTTGTGAAGCTGCCCCAAAAGTAGATAGGGACAGAGTTTTTTATTACGTTCACAGACTCATACACCTCTCTAAATAAAGGCCCACGTGTGTCATCAACCTCCTTGTAACATTAAACCCCACGGGCTATTTGTTCATATGACCAGCGCAACTATCCTCGGGACTAAATTAAACCCCCTGATGTCTTAACCCCCTTTATACATTCTGCCTGGATAGTGGTTGAACGGTACGGTTGTAGATTAAATTGAGGGCCAATCGCAATAAGAAAGGATAAATTTAAATTTCTGACAGAAAGGTCCAGTTACTTTTTCTCGTATCTGGTAACGGTTAAACCGTAAAACGCATTAAAGTCATAATACTCTTGATTAAAAACTGAAAAAGTTAAATAACCTATAGGTCTCCAAGATAATTCCCGATTTCCGGCTTATCCCCCCGCATTTGGCCAACAAACCCCGAAAGGGAGCCTGGGGTGTGTCGTCTTAACCCCGGGTAATCATTAACCCCACGCGCAATTCCTTTGTCTATGACTAACTAACCCCAACTGAAGTAAATTAAACCCTCCCATGATGTTTTAACATCCACCTTTGGTAGACATTAAAACCCCCCCCAGGGAATTTTCATGGCATGACATATGTCCCCGACCATTTTACCCCAATCACCAAAAGCTCTTAACGCCCCCCCCGGGGAGGTTCTGGTATGAACAGATAAACCCCCTGACGTCATTATCCCCAGAGAAACGTTAACCCCCGTCCCTGGGGGAAATTTTCCGTTGGGCATGACTTCATGTCCGAATTTTACCTTATCACGCCAAATCCTATACATATCCACGAAAATTTTAAGGCACTTAATTTGGGGGGGGCATGGGGGGAGTAGCCCCACAGCGAGCCGGAGGCGAGTCCTATATTTTTATACAGCCGCAATGTCGTAATCGACTGACTCCTGATGAATGGACATATTAGGTGTTACAAATTCTAACATAGTTCTAGAAGTGAGGGAAACGTGAATTTTGCGCGCACGTCTCTCGTATCTTCAAACCTCCAGGAAAAAGTCTGAAAAACCGGGGACTTTTGTTTTACTTTTGAAAAGCCCTCAAAAAAATTCCCGAACGAGTCCCCTGTTTTGCCCCTTGCAGGCTTTCCTTTGAGCCACGATTGCGGAGCGTCGAACCGTCCGGGAGCGCTAGCTTCGATCTGACGAAAAGAAATTCGATGGTCAGGAGATATAAAGTGATCTACAAAAAAGGTCCAGTGACCTTTTTACTCATTATCTCGTTGGTTTGGTCACAAAAAACGCGATGTACATTTAAGAAAATATTTTGATAAATTTTCTCGCCTAAAAAGTTTCCCTTTTTCGGGGCTCTCGATAGCGGCACTGTCCACTGTCCTTAAACGGTTTGTCGTAGCTCAAAACAAATTTTCAATGGGATTTAGTAAATGACGTGATCTACAAGAAAAGGTTACTGTAACTTTTTGCCCATAACCTCAATGGTTTGGCCGTTTATAAACGCGTGTTTAAAAGTTTTGGATTTTCTCTAAGTTTAAGTGAGATTTTGTTTCTGGGTTCTTATTGCGGCCAAACTCCTAATTATAGCCACTGAATAAAATAATATTGATTTTATTACTAATTAACGCGAATCTACAAAAAAGGTCTAGAGTGGACTTTATTACTTCTATCTTGCATGGTTTAGCCGCAAACCGGTTGATTATGTTGGGGGGGGGGGGGAAAAATCTTCACTTAAATATCTTGTATTCAGCGGGTCTCAATATTGGCCCGAACCGTTGGCCCTAGCTTTAATGTGAACATTTTTTTGTAACTAGCTAATTGATAGGAATCTACGAATAACGGTTTCAGCAGCTTTTATTTCGTTTAGCTTTCCGTAAGCCTGGTAAATAAGATGCTCTTAAAAAGGACAAATTTCTTTGGTCATTCAATTTTTAGGGTTTTTGTAAATCTTGCAACTATAATTAGTCGCGAGTCATGCTGGTTCCAGATTGAGCCTTGTATTTACTACGTATATACGAGTGACTACAACTCCCCCATCTGTCACGTCTGGGGCGAGTTGGCTGAGCGTTAGATGAGAGTTTTCAATAGCTGTAGATGGGCGACCAAAGAGTGGTTTTTTTATTATGGTTCAATAAGGACACAACAGCCCTATAATATTAGGCAGCCACGTTGTGTCCATTAACCCCTTGTAAACATTAACCCCCCCCCGGGGAATTATATTCATTTTTATTGAGACCAGCAAAAAATATCCTGACTAAAATTAAACCCCCTGAGATGGGTCTTGTTAAACCCCCTTTTTTAACATTAATCTCCCCCCCGGGGAAATTTTCCTGGCGATGGACAAGATAAACCTTACTGAGCAAAATTTAAACCCCCCTAAAACCAACTTAGAAAAATTAATGGACTACAGGGTTGTTGGTTTTTTGTTATATTTTACACTAATACACAATTGCACAATAGCGCCCACCAGTGCAGTCATTTCTCCCACAGCTCCCTCGATACTGGCTTAAACCAGACCCCCCCCCCCCCCCCCCCCCCCTCCCCCCCCCCCCCCCCCCCCCCCTGACGTCGTTTAGCTAAAACTCGGTACACCAGAATAAACTCGATAGAGATAAAATTAAAATGTTCCGATACAAGAAAGGTGTCCACGGGTCACTTTTTGTCGGTTATCTCTAAACGGTTAAGCTCCGCAAAACGCCCTCTCAAAGTACAAAAAGTTTGGGTAAAATCCGGAAAAAATTTTAAACTATGGTATACATTACGTCCTCTGGACTTTGGTTAAAACCAGAATTACTTCTTGTCTCCAATTTCACGAACACATAACTTAACTCTTCCACCACATCCAATTGATTAATATCAATTATAACACCACACATCTTTTGGCTGAGCGTTAGCGATCTTAAGCATTACGACCCGTAAGATTCTCGAGATAACGAGTTACATAAAATTTGAGGAAAACTTTCACGTCTGAATTTAACCAATCACACCGAACTACGCTTATTCCCCGAATTTTGGCCAACACCCAAATGGGGGCCCTGGGGGCGTAGCCCCCAGCGAGCCGAAGGCGACAGTCCCATATATATACAGCCGCATGTGTAACTACTGGACTGACTCACTCACTTGATTAGGCACGATACACAAATTCTAACCCATACCTTCTAGAAGTGCTGGGATAACACCCAAATTTGGCACTACACGTAGCTGCGAATCCTTCAAACCACCAGGAAAAGTCTGAAAACTGGAATTTTTTAATTTTGAACCTCTCATAAACAAATTCGCGAGAGTGACCCCTTTTTGCCCTTGCATGGCTTTTATTTGAAGCCCTATTGCGGGCGAACCGTTGGAGCTTAGCTTCGATCTGACGAAAAAATTCTATAATCAGGAATGAAGTGACCTACAATAAAGGTCCGAGTGACTTTTTGCTCTATCTCAATTGGTTTTGGCCGCAAAACGTCGCGATTACATTAAAATATTTTGAAATTTTCGCCTAAAAATTTTACCTTTCGGGCTCGATAGCGGCTCCCCCTAAACGGTTGGTCGTAGCTCAAAACAAAAATTTTCAATGGATTTAGTAAATGGCATGATCTACAAAAAAGGTCTAATGTAACTTTTTGCCCTTACCCTCAATGGTTTGGCACGCATAAACGCGTTGTGTAAAGTATTGATTTTCTAAGTTTTACGTGAGATGATTGTTTTCTGGGCTCCATTTGCAGACAAAAAATTAGTTTTAGAAACGAGATAAAAAAATTTTTGATTTTGGATACTAAATTAATGCGATCTACAAGAAAGGTCAAGTGACCTGTTTACTCTATCTTCTCATGGTTTAGCCGTTAAAGCGTGATTATGTTGACAGTTTCACTTAATAAACTTACCTTCCGGGGTTCGATATGTGGCCAATAACCGTCAGCCCTAGTTTAAATGTAAAATTGTTTATAACTAGCTTTTGATAAGGTCTACAAAAAAGGTTCAGTAGCATTCTGTCGTTTATTTATCCGTAAGACCTGGATAAATGCACTACAATGACAAATTCTTTGTCATCATTTTTAGGTGTTTTAGATGTATGCAAACTATAATTAGATGCGATTCATGTTGGTTACAGATTGACCTTGTATTTCTAAACGTTAACGAGTGTACTAAAAACCCCCCTCCACATCGGGAGGTTAGTTGAAGCTTCAATACATAGATAGGGAACAGAGTGTTTTTTTATTATGTTTACATACACAACACTCACATAAAAATAGGCCCAACGTGTGTCCATTATTTAACACCTTGTAACATTAACTCAACCGCCCGGAATTTCCTCGTATGAACCACTCAATATCTCCAGACTAAATTAAAAACCCCCTGATGTTCTTAACCCACCAGTAACATTAAACCCCCCTAGGGAATTTCCTGGCCATGACTCTCATGTTCGAATTTTTACCCAATCACCAAATCGCTTAACACTATCACCCCCCTTGGGGAAGTTCCTGGTATGACCCAGATAACCTCCTGAATTAAATTAAACCCCATTATGTGTTAACCCCCCCCAGGGAATTTCCTGGCTTGACTAGATAATCATCCTGATGTATATTAAACCAATCTGTTTCGACTTAAAAATACTGCCTTGAGGTCGGTTTTTTATTATGGTTATTGTATACTAAACAATTCAAGATAGCTGGACCCGTGCTAGACCTTTTCTCCCTGAGCTCATATTATCTGGCTAAAACATAGGTCGGTAGAATCAGATCTGAGGGGCACAATCGAAAAGACAAAATTAAATTTCCGGGACAGAAGAAAGGTTCCAGGTTCAGCTTTTTCACGTATCTCTAAGGGGTAAAAGGCCGCACAAAACGCCCTCAAAGTCAAGAAAGTTTGGGTAAATCCGGAAAAATTAAAACTATGGTATAACCATACGTCCCTCTGACTTTGGTTTAAAACCAAATTCTCCTGTGCTCCAAATTTCACGAACACATAACTTAACTCTTTCTACCACATCTAATTGATTAATATTATACACCACACATCTTTTGGCTGAGCGTTAGGCGAAGCATTACGACCCGTAAGATTCTCGAGGAACGGTTACATCAATAAATTTGGAAACTTCACGTTGAATTTAACCAATCACCGAACGCTACAGCTTATCCCCGGAATTCAGCCAACACCCAAATCGTGGAGGGCCTGGGGGCGTATAGCCCCCAGCGAGCCGAAGGCTGAGTCTACTTCTATATAATATACAGCCGCATGTGAAACCACTCACTCACTCACTGACTGACAGATGATATACAAATTCTAACATACTTCTTAGAAAGTGCTGGAAACTTGAAAAATTTGGCATGCAGGTACCTTTATGCAATATGACCCGGAGGATAAAAAGTCTTTAAAACCGGACTTTTTTACTTCTAAACCCCTCAAAAAAATTCCCAAAAAATCGCGCATTCTTTACCACCTTGCAGGGCATTTTTTGGTAAGCCCGATAGCGGGCGGGACCGTTGGAGCTAGCTCGGATCTGACGAAAAATTCATAATTGGTCAGGAAATGAAATTGAACTATATAAAACAAGGTCTCCAGTGACTTTTTGCTCTAATCTTCCATGGTTTTAAGCGACAAAACGCTCGAACATTTGACATTCCGAGAGATTTTTTCGCTTGTTGAATAATGTTTCGAGCCCGATAGCGGCCGAAACGGTAGGTCGTAGCTCAAATCTGATTGACCCATCAAATTAGCAAAATTACGTGATCTACAGAAAAGGTCCAGTGACGTTTTGCCCTATCTCCATCCGGTATGACCGCAAATACGTGATTATAGTTGCAAAATGTATGTAATTTTACACGTGAACAGTTTTGTTTTTGGTGTCGATAGCGGCAAAACCCATTGTGTCGGAAGTCAATAATAGAACAAAGGTTTGATTTAGCAAAATGGAGTTGATCTATAAAAAAGGTCCAGTGACTTTTTGACCTATCTACAATGGTTCGAACGCAAAACGCGTTTAAATGCAATTTATTATTTTGTGATTGATACGTATAAAATCTTGTTTCTGGAGTCGATATCAGCCGTTCCGTTGATTGGAGTTTTAAATCTTTATCATTCACTAACTAGAAAACTATGTGAGATTCTAGTATAAAAAAAAGGGTCAGTAGCCTTTTGTCGTTTTAATATCACTTTAGTAGCCTGTGAAGCGTAATCGCGCTTTCAATGGTAATATATTTATCGTGTTTTTTACAAAATGTCACATTTTGAGTTGTATTTAGATTTTTTGACTACAATGATTTGTTCAATTCATTCTGGTTCCGGATTGGAGACAATTATTTACTACGTTACCGAGTGATTACAAATCCCCCTTGGGAACTTTGGCTGAGCGTTAGCGAAAACGTCAATAGTAGATAGTGACAGAGAGAATTTATTTATTTTTTAACAAACAACAACAACCACTAAAAGACAACCACGTTGTTGTTAACACCCAGTAAACAATAAACACCACCCCTCATGGAATTTCACAGTGTCCATTATCCAGATAACCTCCTGAGTAAATTAGAATCCCACTGATGTCTTAACCCCCCGGTAACATTAACACCCCCCTGGAATTTTTCTTGGCTATGACCAGATAACATCCTGAGTAAATTAAACCCCCTGATGTTCCTTAACCCCCGGTAACATTAAAACCCCCTCCATGGAATTTCCTGGCATGATCTTTATAAACTCCTGAGTAATATAAAACCCCCTTAAACAATTTCAAAAATGTTTGGACCTTAGGGTAGGGTTTTTTACTATATTTCCACTCAAATAATTTAGCAATAGTTGACAGGTGCAGACTTTACTATCACCGCTCTGTACCTCCTAAACCAGAGCTCGTAGCTCAAAATCTGATGGTATAATCGAAAGACAAAATTAAATTTGTCCGACAAGAAAAGGTTCCCAGTCAATTTTTGTCGTATCTCTAACGGGTTAGGCAGTTAACAATGCCATTAAAGTCAAATCCTTTGATTAATAAAATAAAATTTCAATAAAGTAGGCCTAATTTTAATAACTCCCAGACCCTAGTTATAATTCTCTGATTGAACCCGTCACTGAATTCCGCTTATCCCCGAAATTGAGGCCAAACACCCAAATGGGGGCCTGTGGGGCGTTAGCCCCAGCGAGCCGAAGGCGAGTCCCATATATATACAGCCCGCATGTGTAACTGACTGGACTTCACTCACTGATAAAGGGGTATACAAATTCTAACCACATTCTTCTAGAAGTGCTGGAAACACTCAAATTTTGCACAAACCTAGCTGGAATCTTCAAACCACCAGGCAAAAGTCTGAAAACTGGAATTTTTTAATTTTGAACCCCTCAAACAAGATTTCCGCGAAGTGGACCCCTCTTTTTGCCCTTGCAGGGCTCTTTCCTTTGAAGCCCGATAGCGGGCGAGAAACCGATAGGATGCTAAGCACTTCCGATCTGACTGAAAAATTCATGGTCAGGAGATGAAGTGAACTAACAAAAAAGGTCCAGATGATATTTTGCTTGTATCTCAATTGGTTTTGGACCGCAAAACGCGATTAACATTAAAATATTTTTTGAAATTTTCGCCTAAAAAATTTACCTTTCGGGCTCGATAGCGGCTAAACGGTTGGTCGTTAGTAGCTCAAAACAAATTTTTCAATGGGATTTTAGTAAATCGCGGCGGCGTGATCTACAAAGAAGGTTCTCAGTAAACATTTTGCTCTATCATCAACGGTTATGGCCGCATAACGCGTTTTAAATTATAGATTTTTTACGGTTTTACGGTGAGATATTGTTTTTCTGAGCTCTGTGTTAGCTAAAACTTTGAAGTTAAGATTAGAATTAAAAATCGTATTTTTAATTACGAAACAATGTGTTCTACAAAAAAAGGTTCTAGTGGAACATTTTACATTTTATCTTCACATGGTTTAGCCGTAAAACGTGATTATGTTGAAAATTTCACTAAAAAAAACTTACCTTCTGGGCTTCGATATTGGGCCGAACCCGTTTAAGCCCTAGCTTAAATGTAAATTTTTTTTAACTAGCTATTCATAGGATCTACATAAAAGGTCCAGGCAGCAGCTTTCAGTCGTTTATCTTTCCGTAAGCCTGAATAAATGCTATAAATGACCATAATTCTTTTGTCGTCAAATTTTAGGTGTTTTTAATTTTGCAACTATAATTTAGTGCGATTCAGGCTTGGGGTTCCAGATTTGGGACTTGTATTACTACGTTTAACTAGTGATACTAAAACACCCTCCTCCACGTCGGGAGTTTGGCTGAGCGTTTAGTGAAGTTTCAATAGCTAGATAGGGGACAGAGTGGTTTTTTTTTTTTATATTTGTTCAAAGACACAACACCCTCCTAAAATAGGCCCAGGTGTCCTGGTCATTAACCCCTTTGTAACATTAAACCCCCCCCCACGGAATTTGTTCATATGACCAGACAATATCCTGACGTAATTAAACCCCCTTGTTGATGTCTTAAACCCCCACTTTAACATTAATCCCCCCCGGAAATTTCCTGGCATGACAAGATAAACCTCTGAGCAAATTAAACCCCCTACAAAACTTCAAAAAATAAATGACTCAGGGTTGGGTTTTTTGTTAGTTATATTACACTAAACAATTCACAATTAAGCACCACCAGTTGCAGTCCTTTCTCCACAGCTCCGTACTGGCCTTAAACCAGACGTCGTAGCTAAAATCAGACACCAGAATCGGAAGACAAAAATTAGAATTTCCGACAAGAAAGGTCCAGTCACTTTTTTCCTCGTATCCTCTAACGGTTAAGCCACAAAAGGCCTATGGAAGTCAAAAATTCAAAAATTAATCTGGTAAAAATTCGATAAAATGGATGGTCAAATTTTAACTACCCAAATCCCTAATTCTTAATCTCGGACATAAACCTTTCCCCGAATACCGCTTATCCCCGAAATTTGCAAGCGTACATCATGGGGGCCATGGGGGCGTATAGCCCCCAGCGAGCCGAAGGCGGAGTCCCCATTAATATAATTTACAGCCGCATGTGTAACTCACTCACTCACTCACTGGACTGATGTATAGATACTAATGTCTATACATAGTTCTAGGATAGCCGTAGTGCTGGAAACTTTGAAATTTGGCACGCGCGGTACCTTTTGCCGGGGTATACCCAACAGGAAAAGGTCTGAAAAACCGGACTTTCTTTACTTTTAAGCCCCTCAAAAAAATTCCCAAACAGAACAAACGCACATTCTTTACCCCTGCAGGCCTTTTTTGTAAGCCCGATAGCGAGGGCGAACCGTTTGAGCTAGCTCGGATCTGACGCGAAAAAATTTCATGGTCAGGACTGAAAGTGCACACCTACAATATCTATTGGCTCCAGTGACTTTTTTGCTACTATCTTCCATGGTTACAGCGACAAAACGCGGCGGGAACCATTTGGACATTCCAGAAGATTTTTTTTCGCATAAAATGAATGGTTTCGAGCGCCACGGATAGCGGGCCCCGAACCGGTAGGTCGTAAAGCCCCCTTCCCAAATCTGATTGACCCAATCAAATTAGCAAATTACGTCGATCTACAGAAAAGTTTCAGTGAAACTTTTTTGCCCTATCATCCATTGGTTTTTGGTCGGAAAAAAAAACGTGGATTATGTGCAATTTGTTTGGTAATTTTCTTTTTTTTTATCGTGAAAATAACTTTGTTTTTTGGGTCGTCGATTGAGCGGCGCAAACAATTGGTCGGAAGGTCAAAATTCAAACAAAAAAGGTTAGAGTCTTTATGTTAAATAATATGGATATACATAAAAAGGTTTCATGTTACATTTTACTATATCTACACATTATTTTGACCGCAAAACGCGATTAAATTGGAAAATATTCTGGAAATTTTCGCACTACAAATTTACATTCCCGGGCTTGATAACGGCTAAAATACGGTTGGTCCTAGCTCAAAACAAATCTTCAACGGGGAGGAATTAGGGTAAATGAATGTGATCTACACAAAAAGATTTCAGTAAACATTTTGGGCCCTATTTTCCTCATACGGTTTGGGCCGGCATAAACGCGTTTTTATGAAAGTTTTGATTTTGAGTTTTTTTTGTAGTTTTATGTGGAGATTTTGTTTTCTCCCTGGGCTTCTATTTCGCAGACAACAATCTGTAGTTCTAGCCCCAGATATTAAAAATTTGATTTTAATATCAAAATAATGCGAATTCATACACAAAAGGGTCCCCACTGACCATTTTTTGCCTCTCATCTTCCCATGATTTAGCCGTGTTATTTTAAAACGTGATTATTATTGAAAAATTCCATCTTAAAAACTTACGCTCCTTTCGTGCTCTCGAATTAGTGGTTCCGAAACCGTTTGGCCCCTAGACCTTAAAATGTAAAACTGTGTTGTAAGTAGCAGTATTGATTAGGATTCCTACCAAAAAACTGCCCAGCAGCTTTCCTATCGTTTATCCTTTAGCCGGTAAGCATGGTGTAAATGCTCTAAATGGACGAATTCTTTGTCGTCCACTTTTATGGCGTTTTTAATTTTTGCAAACTATAATTAATGGCCGATTTTATGCTGGTTCCACATATTGACTGCTTTATATTTACTACGTTAATCGAGTGACTATAAAACCCCAACCCCCCCCTACCACTATCGGGAGTTTGGCTGAGCGTTAGTGATAAGCTTCAATTAGTAGATAGGGACTAGAGTGTGTTTTTTTTATTTTATGAAAATATTATGTTCATTGTCAAACACTCTGGCGTGGAATGATAAATTTCCGGACATATTTAATTTAAAACCCCCTGTTCAACGTTTTATGTTTTGATAAATAATTCCTCGTGCCCAACCACAAAGATTTACTTAGGAAAAGAGGTACGCACGCGATTTCTTTAAACCCCAGAGACGGTAGAATCATAAACCCCCTTTTCCCGGGAATTTCTCGGTTGCATTTGAACTCGCTGGATTAAATAAAAACCCCCTGAGTCAACTTAATAATCTGATAAAGTGTAGTTTTTAAATTTAATTGTACGACTAAATCTGTTTACACACTAACAGCTGATTACCAGTGGCAGAGACCTTTTACTCCCTCCCAAGTCTCCATATCGAGGACAGATACTATGAAATCATAGCTAAAATCCGAAAGCCAGAATCGGGCCAGATAAACATTAAAATTTCCGACACAAAGAAAAGGTTCAGTCACTTTTTTCTCGTATCTCTAACGGTTAAGCCAGTAAATAGGCCTTAGAGTCAAAACTTTAACTTTGATTAAAAACTGGAAAATTCAATAGGAATAAGGTCTATTTTACGTATAGTCCGCAATTCACGCTTATCCTCCCCGAATTTGGCCAACACCCCGAAAAGGGGGACCTGGGTGTGTGTCATTCACCCCGCTGGATTAACATTACCCCCCCCCGGGATTTACCTGGTTGGTATGATCAGATAGTACCTCCTGAGGTACACTTAAACCCCCTGATCTGTGTGTACCCCCCCCCCCGGTAGACATTTTATATCCCCCCCTGGGGATTTCCTGGTCGATGACCACATGTCCGAATTGTTACAAAATCACTAAATCTCTTTAACCCCCCTTGGGAAGTTCCCTGAGGTTATGGACACAGTAATAACCCCCCCTGTCCCTTAACCCCGGCTAACCGTTAAACCCTCCCCTGGGGAATCCGCTAGTTATCGACCTCATGTCCGAATTTTTACCCATCCACTCAAAGAGAGTCTACTTGGTATATCCCCGAATTTGGCAAAACACTCAAATGGGGGCCTGGGGGGGCGTAGCCCCAGCGAGCCGAAGGCGAGTCCATATATATTACAGCCGCATGTGTAAACTGACTGACTCACTCACTGATAGGGCTATACAAATTCTAACCCACTTCTAGAAGTGCTGGAAGGAAACACCACCAAATTTATGCACAAAACTAGCTGGAATCTTCAAACCACCACGGAAAAGTCTGAAAAACTGGAATTTTTGAATTTTGAACCCCTCAAAACAAATTCGCGAATGCTGTGGACCCCTTTTTGCCCTTGCAAGGCTTTCCTTTGAAGCCCCGATAGCGGGGCGAACCCGTAGGAGATGAGCTTCGATCTGACGAAATAATTCATGGTCAGGAAATGAAGTGAACTACAAAAAAGGTCCAGTGATATTTTGCTGTATCTCAATTGGTTTGGCCGCAAAACGCGATTACATTAAAATATTTTGAAATTTTCGCCTAAAAATTTACCTTTCGGGCTCGATAGCGGCTCTAAACGGTTGGTCGTAGCTCAAAACAAATTTTCAATGGGATTTAGTAAATCGCCAGGTGATCTACAAAGAAGGTTCAGTAACATATTTGCTCTATCATCAACGGTTTTTGGGCCGGCATAACGCGTTTTAAAAATTATAGAATTTTTTCTACGTTTTACGTGAGATATTGTTTTCTGAGCTCTGTGTTAGCTTAAAACTTTGAAGTTAAGATAGAATAAAAATCGTATTTTAATACGAAACAATGTGGTTCTAATTTCTTCAAAAAAAGGTTCTAGTGACATTTTACTTTAATTCTTCCATGGTTTAGCCGTTTTAAAAACGTGTATTATGTTGAAAATTTTCACTAAAAAAACTACCTTCTGGGCTCGATATTTGGGCCCGAACCGAACCGTTAGCCCTAGCTTAAATGTAAATTTTTTTATTAACTAGCTAGTTTCATAGGATCTACATAACAAAGGTCTCAGCAGCTTTCAGTCGTTTATCTTTCCGTGAAAAGCCTGATAAATGCTCTACAAATGACTAATATTCCTTTGTCGTCAATTTTAGGTGTTTTTTAATTTTGCAAACTATAATTAGTGCGATTCAGGCTGGTTCCAGATTTGGGAACTTGTATTACTACGTTAAACTAGTGACCTCTCTAAAAACCCCCCTCCAACGTCTGGGAGTTGGCTGAGCGTTAGTGAAGTTTCAATAAGTAGATAGGGACACGAGTGTTTTTTATTATGTTCAAAGACACAACACCCTCCAAAATAGGCCCAGGTGTGTCATTAACCCCTTGTAACATTAATCCCCCCCCCGGAATTTGTTCATATGACCAGACAATATCCTGACGTAATTAAACCCCCTGATGTCTTAACCCCCTTTAACATTAATCCCCCCCACGGAAATTTCCTGGCATGACTAGATAAAACCTCTGAGCAAATTATAAAACCCCCTACAAAACTTTAAAAATTTAATGACCAGGGTTGGGTTTTTGTTATATTTTACACTAAACAATTCACAATAGCACCACCAGTGCAGTCCTTTCTCCACAGCTCCGTACTGGCCTAAACCAGGACGTCGTAGCGATAAATCAGACACCAGAATCGGAAGACAAAATTAAGAATTTCCGACAAGAAAGGTCCAGTCACTTTTTCTCTCGTATCTCTAACGGTTTAAGCCACAAAAGGCCTATGAAGTCAAAAATTCAAATTAATCTGGAAAATTCGATAAAATGGGTCAAATTTTTAACTCCCAAATCCCTAATCTTAATCTCGGACATTAACCTTTCCCCGAATACCGCTTATCCCCGAATTTGCAAGCGTACATCATGGGGGCCTGGGGGCGTTAGCCCCCAGCGAGCCGAAGGCGACGAGTTCCCATATAATATTACAGCCGCCATGTGTACTCACTCACTCACTCACTGACTGATGTATAGATACTAATTCTAACATAGTTCTAGAAGTGCTGGAAACTTGAAATTTGGCACGCGGGTACCTTTTGCCGTGTAACCAACAGGAAAAGTCTGAAAACCGGACTTTTTTACTTTTAAGCCCCTCAAAAAAATTCCCAAAAAAATCGCACATTCTTTACCCCTGCAGGCCTTTTTTGTAAGCCCGATAGCGGGCGAACCGTTTGAGCTAGCTCGGATCTGACGAAAAATCGTTCATGGTCAGGAATGAAGTGAACTACAAAAAAGGTCCAGTGACTTTTTGCTCTATCTTCCATGGTTAAGCGACAAAACGCGGGAACATTTGACATTCCAGAGATTTTTTCGCTAATTAAAATGAATTGTTTCGAGCCAGATAGCGGCCGAACGGTAGGTCGTAGCTCAAATCTGATTTGACCCATCAAATTAGCAAATTTACGTGATCTACAGAAAAGTTTCAGTAACTTTTTGCCCTATCTCCATTGGTTTGGTCGAAAAACGTGATTATGTGCAATTTGTTTGTAATTTTCTCGTGAAAACTTTGTTTTTGGGGTCGATAGCGGCGAAACAATTGGTCGGAGGTCAAAATAAAACAAAGGTTAGATTTAGTAAATAATATGATATACAAAAAAAGGTTCAGTTACATTTTACTATATCTCCATTATTTTGACCGCAAAACGCGATTTAAATGAAAATATTTGGAAATTTTCGCCTACAAATTTACATTCCGGGCTTGATAACGGCTAAACGGTTGGTCCTAGCTCAAAACAAATCTTCAACGGGAATTTAGGAAATGATGTGATCTACAAAAAAGATTCAGTAACATTTTGCCCTATCCTCAACGGTTTGGCCGACATAACGCGTTTTAAAGTTTTGATTTTTGAGTTTTTATGTGAGATTTTGTTTTCTGGGCTCTATTTCAGACAAAATCTTAGTTCTAGCCCAGATTAAAAAAAATTTGATTTTAATACAAAATAATGCGATCGTACACAAAAGGTCCACTGACCCTTTTGCTCTATCTTCCATGATTTAGCCGTTAAAAACGTGATTATATATGAAAATTTCCACTTAAAAACTTACGTTTCGTGCTCGATAGTGGCCGAACCGTTGGCCCTAGCTTAAATGTAAAACTTGTTGTAAAGTAGCTATTGATAGGATCTACAAAAAATGCCCAGCAGCTTTCTATCGTTTATCTTTCCGTAAGCCTGGTAAATGCTCTAAATGGCTAATTCTTTTGTCGTCACTTTTAGGCGTTTTAAATTTTGCAACTATAATTAATGCGATTTATGCTGGTTCCATATTGACCTTATATTACTACGTTAACGAGTGACTAAAACCCCCCCATCCACATCGGGAGTTGGCGCTGGGGGGGGTGCGTTAGTGAAGCTTCAATAGTAGATAGGGACAGAGTGTTTTTTTTATTTTATGAAATATTAGTTCATTGTCAAAACTCTGGCGTGGAATGATAATTTCCGAATTAATTAAAACCCCCTGTTCAACGTTTTATTTTGATGATAAAAATTCCTCGTGCCCAGACACAAATTTACTAGAAAAGTACTCCACGCGTTCTTTAACCCCCGAGAACATAAAACCCCCTTTCCCGGGAATTTCTCGGTTGATGAACTCCTGATTAAATTAAACCCCCTGATCAACTTAAATAATCTGATAAAGGTAGTTTTAAATTTATTTACACTAAATCTGTTTACACAACAGCTGACCAGTGCAGACTTTTCTCCCAAGCTCCATTATCGAGAAAACTAGAAATCATAGCTAAAATCCGAAGCCAGAATCGGCCAGATAAAATTAAATTTCCGACAAGAAAGGTTCAGTCACTTTTTCTCGTATCTCTAACGGTTAAGCCAGAAAATGGCCTTAGAGTCAAAACTTTGATTAAAACTGGAAAATTCAATAGAATAGGTCTAATACTATTCCGAATTCCGCTTATCCCGAATTTGGCCAACACCCCAAAAGGGGGCCTGGGGTGTGTCATTAACCCCCGGTAACATTACCCCCCCCGGGATTTCCTGGTATGATCAGATAACCTCCTGAGTACATTAAACCCCCTGATGTGTACCCCCCCCCCCCGGTAACATTATATCCCCCTGGGGATTTCCTGGCATGACCACATGTCCGAAATTTTACAAATCACTAAATCTCTTAACCCCCCTTGGGAAGTTCCTGGTATGACCAGATAACCCCCTGTCTTAACCCCCGGTAACGTTAAACCCCCCCTGGGAATCCCTAGTATGACCTCATGTCCGAATTTTACCCATCACCAAAATCACTTTTATCCCCGAATTTGGCAAACACTCAAATGGGGGCCTGGGGGCGTAGCCCCCAGCGAGCCGAAGGCGAGTCCCATATATATACAGCCGCATGTGTAACTGACTGACTCACTCACTGATAGGGTATACAAATTCTAACCCACTTCTAGAAGTGCTGGAAACACCAAATTTTGCACAAACCTAGCTGGAATCTTCAAACCACCAGGAAAAAGTCTGAAAAACTGGAATTTTTTTAATTTTGAAAACCCCTCAAACAAATTCGCGAAGTGACCCCTTTTTGCCCTTGCAGGCTTTTCCTTTGAAAGCCCGATAGCGGGCGGAACCGTAGGAGCTAGCTTCTTCGATCTGACGAAAAATTCATGGTCAGGAATGAAGTGAACTACAAAAAAGGTCCAGTGATATTTTGCTGTATTCTCAATTGGTTTGGCCGCAAAACGCGATTTACATTAAAATATTTTGAAATTTTCGCCTAAAAATTTACCTTTCGGGCTCGATAGCGGCTAAACGGTTGGTCGTAGCTCAAAACAAATTTTCAATGGGATTTAGTAAATCGCGTGATCTACAAAGAAGGTTCAGTAACATTTTGCTCTATCATCAACGGTTTGGCCGCATAACGCGTTTTTAAATTATAGATTTTTTTACGTTTTACGTGAGATATTGTTTTCTGAGCTCTGTGTTAGCTAAAACTTTGAAGTTAAGATAGAATAAAAATCGTATTTTAATACGAAACAATGTGTTCTACAAAAAAGGTCTAGTGACATTTTACTTTATCTTCCATGGTTTAGCCGTAAAACGTGATTATGTTGAAAATTTCACTAAAAAACTTACCTTCTGGGCTCGATATTGGCCGAACCGTTAGCCCTAGCTTAAATGTAAATTTTTTTATAACTAGCTATTCATAGGATCTACATAAAAGGTCCAGCAGCTTTCAGTCGTTTATCTTTCCGTAAGCCTGATAAATGCTATAAATGGACTAATTCTTTGTCGTCAATTTTAGGTGTTTTTAATTTTGCAACTATAATTAGTGCGATTCAGGCTGGTTCCAGATTGGACTTGTATTACTACGTTAACTAGTGACTAAAACCCCCCTCCACGTCGGGAGTTGGCTGAGCGTTAGTGAAGTTTTCAATAGTAGATAGGGACAGAGTGTTTTTTATTATGTTCAAAGACACAACAACCCTCCAAATAGGCCCAGGTGTGTCATTAACCCCTTGTAACATTAACCCCCCCCCCGGAATTTGTTCATATGACCAGACAATATCCTGACGTAATTAAACCCCCTGATGTCTTAACCCCCTTTAACATTAATCCCCCCCCGGAAATTTCCTGGCATGACAAGATAAACCTCTGAGCAAATTAAACCCCCTAAAAAACTTAAAAATAATGACTCAGGGTTGGGTTTTTGTTATATTTACACTAAACAATTCACAATAGCCCACCAGTGCAGTCCTTTCTCCACAGCTCCGTACTGGCTAAACCAGACGTCGTAGCTAAAATCGGACACCAGAATCGGAAGACAAAATTAAATTTCCGACAAGAAAGGTCCAGTCACTTTTTCTCGTATCTCTAACGGTTAAGCCACAAAAGGCCTTATGAAGTCAAAAATTCAAAATTAATCTGGAAAATTCGATAAAATGGGTCAAATTTTAACTCCCAAATCCCTAATCTTAATCTCGGACATAACCTTTCCCCGAATACCGCTTATCCCCGAATTTGCAAGCGTACATCATGGGGGCCTGGGGGCGTAGCCCCCAGCGAGCCGAAGGCGAGTCTAATATAATATACAGCCGCATGTGTAACTCACTCACTCACTCACTGACTGATGTATAGATACTAATTCTAACATAGTTCTAGAAGTGCTGGAAACTTGAAATTTGGCACGCGGGTACCTTTTGCCGTGTAACCAACAGGAAAAGTCTGAAAACCGGACTTTTTTACTTTTAAGCCCCTCAAAAAAATTCCCAAAAAATCGCACATTCTTTACCCCTGCAGGCCTTTTTTGTAAGCCCGATAGCGGGCGAACCGTTTGAGCTAGCTCGGATCTGACGAAAAATTCATGGTCAGGAATGAAGTGAACTACAAAAAAGGTCCAGTGACTTTTTGCTCTATCTTCCATGGTTAAGCGACAAAACGCGGGAACATTTGACATTCCAGAGATTTTTTTCGCTTAAAATGAATGTTTCGAGCCAGATAGCGGGCCGAACGGTAGGTCGTAGCTCAAATCTGATTGACCCATCAAATTAGCAAATTACGTGATCTACAGAAAAAGTTTCAGTAACTTTTTGCCCTATCTCCATTGGTTTGGTCGAAAAAAAAAACGTGATTATGTGCAATTTTGTTTGTAATTTTCTCGTGAAAACTTTGTTTTTGGGGGTCGATAGCGGCGCGAAACAATTGGTCGGAGGTCAAAATAAAACAAAGGTTAGATTTAGTAAATAATATGATATACAAAAAAAAGGTTTCAGTTACATTTTACTATATCTCCATTAGTTTTGACCGCAAAAACGCGATTTAAATGAAAATATTTGGAAATTTTCGCCTACAAATTTACATTCCGGGCTTGATAACGGCTAAACGGTTGGTCCTAGCTCAAAACAAATCTTTCAACGGGAATTAGGAAATGATGTGATCTACAAAAAAGATTCAGTAACATTTTGCCCTATCCTCAACGGTTTGGCCGCATAACGCGTTTTAAAGTTTTGATTTTTGAAGTTTTATGTGAGATTTTGTTTTCTGGGCTCTATTTCAGGACAAAATCTTAGTTCCTAGCCCAGATTAAAAATTTGATTTTTAATACAAAATAATGCGATCTACACAAAAGGTCCACTGACCTTTTGCTCTATTCTTCCGATGATTTAGCCGTTAAAAACGTGATTATATTGAAAATTCCACTTAAAAACTTACGTTTCGTGCTCGATAGTGGCCCGAAACCGTTGGCCCTAGCTTAAATGTTAAAACTTGTTGTAAGTAGCTATTGATAGGATTCTACAAAAAATGCCCAGCAGCTTTCTATCGTTTATCTTTCCGTAAGCCTGGTAAATGCTCTAAGATGGCTAATTCTTTGTCGTCACTTTTAGGCGTTTTAAATTTTGCAAACTATAATTAATGCGATTTATGCTGGTTCCATATTGACCTTATATTACTACGTTAACGAGTGACTAAAACCCCCTCCACATCGGGGAGTTGGCTGAGCGTTAGTGAAGCTTCAATAGTAGATAGGGACAGAGTGTTTTTTTTATTTTATGAAATATTAGTTCATTGTCAAAACTCTGGCGTGGAATGATAATTTCCGAATTAATTAAAACCCCCTGTTCAACGTTTTATTTTGATAAAAATTCCTCGTGCCCAGACACAAATTTACTAGAAAAGTACCACGCGTTCTTTAACCCCCGAGAAACATAAACCCCCTTTCCCGGGAATTTCGTCGGTTGATGAACTCCTGATTAAATTAAACCCCCTGATCAACTTAATAATCTGATAAAAGGTAGTTTTAAATTTATTTACACTAAATCTGTTTACACAACAGCTGACCAGTGCAGACTTTTCTCCCAAGCTCCATATCGTACCGAAAAACTAGAAATCATAGCTAAAATCCGAAGCCAGAATCGGCCAGATAAAATTAAAATTTCACGACAAGAAAGGTTCCAGTCACTTTTTCTCGTATCTCTAACGGTTAAGCCAGAAAATGGCCATTAGAGTCAAAAACTTTGATTAAAACTGGAAAATTCAATAGAAATAGGTCTAATACTATTCCGAATTCCGCTTATCCCCGAAATTTGGCCAACACCCCAAAAGGGGGCCTGGGGTGTGTCATTAACCCCCGGTAACATTACCCCCCCCCGGGATTTCCTGGTATGATCAGATAACCTCCTGAGTACATTAAACCCCCTGATGTGTACCCCCCCGGTAACATTATATCCCCCTGGGGATTTCCTGGCATGACCACATGTCCGAATTTTACAAATCACTAAATCTCTTAACCCCCCTTGGGAAGTTCCTGGTATGAACCAGATAACCCCCTGTCTTAACCCCGGTAACGTTTAAACCTCCCTGGGGAAATTTCCCTAGGCATGACCTCATGTCCGAATTTTACCCATCACCAAATCACTTTTATCCCCGAATTTGGCAAACACTCAAATGGGGGCCTGGGGGCGTAGCCCCCAGCGAGCCGAAAGGCGAGTCCCATATAGTCCCCATATATATACAGCCGCATGTGTAACTGACTGACTCACTCACTGATAGGGGTTATACAAATTCTAACCACTTCTAGAAGTGCTGGAAACACCAAAATTTTGCACAAACCTAGCTGGAATCTTCAAACCACCAGGAAAAAGTCTGAAAACTGGAATTTTTTAATTTTGAACCCCTCAAACAAATTCGCGAAGTGACCCCTGTTTTGCCCTTGCAGGCTTTCCTTTGAGCCCGATAGCGGGCGAACCGTAGGAGCTAGCTTCGATCTGACGAAAAATTCATGGTCAGGAATGAAGTGAACTACAAAAAAGGTCCAGTGATATTTTGCTGTATCTCAATTGGTTTGGCCGCCAAAAACGCGATTACATTAAAATATTTTGAAATTTTCGCCTAAAAATTTACCTTTCGGGCTCGATAGCGGCTAAACGGTTGGTCGTAGCTCAAAACAAATTTTCAATGGGATTTAGTAAATCGCGTGATTCTACAAAGAAGGTTCAGTAACATTTTGCTCTATCATCAATGGTTTGGCGCATAACGCGTTTTAAATTATAGATTTTTTTACGTTTTACGTGAGATATTGTTTTCTGAGCTCTGTGTTAGCTAAAACTTTGAAGTTAAGATAGAATAAAAATCGGATTTTAATACGAAACAATGTGTTCTACAAAAAAGGTCTAGTGACTTTTTACTTTATCTTCCATGGTTTAGCCGTAAAAACGTGATTATGTTGAAAATTTCACTAAAAAAAACTTACCTTCTGGGCTCGATATTGGCCGAACCGTTAGCCCTAGCTTAAATGTAAATTTTTTTTATAACTAGCTATTCATAGGATCTACATAAAAGGTCCAGCAGCTTTCAGTCGTTTATCTTTCCGTAATGCCCTGATAAAATGCTATAAAAGACTTAATTCTTTGTCGTCAATTTTAGGTGTTTTTAATTTTGCAACTATAATTAGTGCGATTCAGGCTGTGGTTCCAGATTGGACTTGTATTACTACGTTTAACTAGTGACTAAAACCCCCCTCCACGTCGGGAGTTGGCTGAGCGTTAGTGAAGTTTCAATAGTAGATAGGGACAGAGTTGTTTTTTATTATGTTCAAAGACACAACCACCCTCCAAAATAGGCCCAGGTGTGTCATTAACCCCTTGTAACATTAACCCCCCCCCCGGAATTTGTTCATATGACCAGACAATATCCTGACGTAATTAAACCCCCTGTATGTCTTAACCCCCTTTAACATTAATCCCCCCCCGGAAATTTCCTGGCATGACAAGATAAACCTCTGAGCAAATTAAACCCCTACAAAACTTAAAAATAATGACTCAGGGTTGGGTTTTTGTTATATTTACACTAAACAATTCACAATTAGCCCACCAGTGCAGTCCTTTCTCCACAGCTCCGTACTGGCTAAAACCAGACGTCGTAGCTAAAATCAGACACCAGAATCGGAAGACAAATTAAAATTTCCGACAAGAAAGGTCCAGTCACTTTTTCTCGTATCTCTAACGGTTAAGCCACAAAAGGCCTATGAAGTCAAAAATTCAAATTAATCTGGAAAATTCGATAAAATTGGGTCAAATTTTAACTCCCAAATCCCTAATCTTAAATCTCGGACATAACCTTTCCCCGAATACCGCTTATCCCCGAATTTGCAAGCGTACATCATGGGGGCCTGGGGGCGTAGCCCCCAGCGAGCCGAAGGCGAGTCCTATTATTATATACAGCCGCATGTGAAACCACTCACTCACTCACTGACTGGACAGATATATACAAATTCTAACATAGTTCTAGAAGTGCTAGAAACTTGAAATTTGGCATGCAGGTACCTTTTGCAATATGACCCGGAGGAAAGTCTGAAAACCGGACTTTTTTTACTTTTAAACCCCTCAAAAAAATTCCCAAAAAATCGCGCATTTTTCACCCCTGCAGCGGCATTTTTTGTAAGCCCGATAGTGGGCGAACCGTTGGAGCTAGCTGGGATCTGACGAAAAAATTTATGGTCAGGAATGAAGTGAACTACAAAAAGGTCTAGTGACTTTTTGCTCTATCTTCCATGGTTAAGCGACAAAACGCTCGAACATTTGACATTCCAGAGATTTTTTCGCTTAAAGTAATGTTTCGAGCCCGATAGCGGCCGAACGGTAGGTCGTTAGCTCAAATCTGATTGACCCATCAAATTAGCAAATTACGTTGATCTACAGAAAAGGTCCAGTGACTTTTTGCCCTATCTCCATTGGTTTGGCCGAAAAACGTGGTTATGTGCAATTTATTTGTAATTTTCACGTGAACATTTTGTTTTTGGTGTCGATAGCGGCAAAACCATTGGTCGGAAGTCGAAATAAAACAAAGGTTTTGATTTAGCAAATGAGGTTATCTACTAAAAGGTCTAGTGACTTTTTGACTCTCCTATCTACATTGGAGTTCGACCGCAAAAACGCGTTTAAGTGCAAATTTTTTTGTGTTTGAATACGTGAAAATCTTGTTTCTGGAGGTCGTCGATATCAGCCGAAACCGTTTGATTAGAGTTTTTAAATCCTGTTATTAAACATTCAGTAACTAGAGAAAACTATTTTGGATGTCTATAAAATAAGCGTCCAGTGAGCCTTTTTGTCCCTGATATTCCTTTAGTATAGCCTGTAAAGTCGCTTTTTCAATGGATAAAATATTTTATCCGTTGTTTTTTACAAAATTGCTACATTTTGGTTTTGTGTTTAGATTTTTTTGCTCCTATGATTTAGTTCAATTCTCAAATATCTGGTTCCGGAATTGAAGCAATTAATTCACTCTACCAGTTACCGAGTTGTATTACAACCCCCCTAGGGGAATTGGCTGAGTCGGTTTTATGCGAAACGGTCCAAATAGTAGATAGTGACAGAGAGAATTTATTTATTTTAACAGCACTACCACAACAAACCCTCCTAAAGTAGTGAAGCAACACTTGTATGTGTTAAAAACACCCGTAGTAAACAATTAAACCCACTCCCTCTGGGAAAATTCCCCCAGTATGAGACCAGATAACATCCTGAGTTAAATTAAACCCACTGACTGATGTTCCTTAAACCCCGTGGTTAACATTACACCACCCCCCCGGGAAGTATCTGGTTAATTGACGCAGATAACACTCCTGAGTAACTTAAACCCCCTCATGTCCTTATATAACCCCCGGTAATATTCAACCCCCCATGGGATTTTCTTGCATGGACCAAAATAACACATCCCCCTTGAGTAAATTAAACCCACTGGATGTCTTAAACCGACCCCGGTAACATTAACCCCCCGGTGAATGAGGTATCTTGTGTATGGATCCAGAATAACATCCTGAGTGAATTAAACCCCCTGTATGTCTTAACCCCCTGGTATATATTAACCCCCCCTGGAATTTTCTTGCATGACCAGATAACATACTGAGTAAATTAAATTAACCCACTGGATGTCTTAAACCCTACGGCTAACATTACACCCCCCCGGGACAGTTATCTGGTATGAGCCAGATAACCTCCTGAGGAAAATTAAACACCCCCTGAATTGTCTTAATCCACGGTTAATATTAACCCCCCCTGGGATTTTCCTTGCACTTGACCCAAATAACATCCCTGACGTAAAATTAAAACCCACTGATGTTCCTTCAACCCCCCGGTTAACATTAACAGGGGCAACCACCCATTAACCGCAACAAACATCTGACCACGACCCCCACCAACCACTGGTCCGCACCCTCTCCCCGCTGGAAGTATCTGGTATGTCCAGATAACATCCTGAGTGAATTAAAACCCCGCTGAATGTCTTATACCCCCGGTATATATTAACCCCCCCTGGAATATTTCTTGGCATGGGGGGGTTTCCCCCAGGGGGGGAAGATAACATTCCTGAGTTAAACTTCAAACCCCTCTCTGATGTCCTTAACCCCCTTTGGTAACCATTAACCCCGCCCGGGAAGTATCTGGTATGACCAGATAGACATCCTGAGGTTAAATTAAAACCCCATGAATGTCTTAACCCCCGGTAATATTTGACCCCCCCCTGGAATTTTCTTGGCATGACCAGATAAAACATCCTGAGCTATAAATTAAACCTCCTTGATGTTCTTAAACCCCCGGTAACATTAACCCCCCCCCTCCCACCGGGAAGTATCTGGTATGACCAGATAACCTCCTGGAGTAAATTAAAACCCCCTGATGTTCTTTAACCCCTCCTGGTAACATTAAACTCCCCCCGCCCAGAGGGAAGCTTATCCTGTGGTTCGACTTTGTTTTTTGACCCAGATAACATCCTGAAGTAAATATAAACCCATACTCGATTGGTCTTAATCCCCACCGGCTAACATCTACCCCACCCCCCCCCGGGAAGTATATGGTGATGACCCAGATTATACATACCTGGGGGGGAGTAAAAAATTAAAAAACCCCTGATGTCCTTTAACACCCTCGGTAACATTAAACCCTCAGGGAATTTCCTGGCATGACCATCATGTCCGAAATTTTACTATGAACCCACCCTGATGTCTTAAACCCTGGTAACATTAGCCCCCTCAGAGAATTTCCTTGGCAATGTACCTCATGTCCGAATTTTACCATGAACACCCCTGATGTCCTTAAGAACCCCTTGAGGTAATCATTAAAACCCCCCCCAGGGAAGTTTCCCCCGCCATGACCTCATGTATCCGAATTTTAACCAATTCACCAATTCTGCTCTTATCTTCTTCGAATTTTGCAAGGCGTAAATTTTAACCGCTCATCACCCGAATTTGTCAAGCGTACTACATCATGGGGGGGCCTGGGGGCGTAGCCCCCAAGCGAGCCGAAGGCGCGGAGTCCTTGCTCTATATATACAGCCGTCATGTGAAACCAACCTCACTCAACTCTACTGACTGGACAGTATTATATACAAATTCTAACATACTTCTAGAAGTGCTGGAAAACTTGAAATTTGGCATGCAGGTACCTTTTTGGCAATATGACCCGGAGGAAAAGTCCTTAAAAAACCGTACTTTTTTTACTTCTAAACCCCTCAAAAAAATTTCCCAAAAAATCGCGCATCTCTTTTTTACCCCCTGCAGGCATTTATTTGTAAGCACCGATAGCGGGGCGGACCGTTGGGAGCTAGCTCGGATCTTGGACGAAAAATTCCATGGTCAGGGAATAATGAATGAATACTATAAAAAAGGTCCAGTGACTTTTTGCTCCTAGTCTTCCCATGGTTTAAGCGACAAAAAACGCTCGAACATTTGACATTCCAGAGATTTTTTTTCGCTTGAAAATAATGTTTCGAAGCCCGATAGCGGGCCGAACGGGTAGAGTCGGTTAGCCTCAAAATCTGATTGACCCATTCAAATTAGCAAATTACGTGATCTACAGAAGAAATGGGTCCAGTAGACGTTTTGCCCTATCTCCCATCGTGTAATGACCGCAATACGTTGATTATGTGCAAAAATGTATTGTAATTTTCACGTGGAACATTTTGGTTTTTGGTGATCTCGATAGCGGGCAAAACCATTGGTCGGAAGTCAAAATAGAACCAAAGGGTTTGATTTAGCAAATGAGTTGATCTATAAAAAAAGGTCCAGTGACTTTTTGACCTTATATCTACAATGGTTCCGAACGCCAAAACGCGTTTAAATGCAATTATATTTTGTGATTGATACGTAAAAAATCCTTGTTTCTGGAGTCGATATCAGCGATCCGTTGATTTGGAGTTAAAATCTTTATCATTCACTAACTAGAAAACTATGAGATCTATAATAAAAAGGTCCCATGTAGCCTTTTTGTCTTATATCCTTTAGTAAGACCTGTAAATCTGCTTTCAATGGTAATAATATTTATTCGTGGTTATTTACAAAAATGCACACATTTTGGTTGTTTTTTAGATTTTTTTGCTTACTCAATGATTTGTTCAAATTCATTCTGGTTCCGGATTTTGAAACAATTATTACATACACGTTACCGAGTGATTTACAAACCCCCTTGGGAATAGGCTGAGCGTTAAGACGAAAACGTCAATAGTATATAGTGACAGAGAGAGATTTATTTATTTTAAACAAGACACAACAAACCCCACTAGAAAAGACAAACCCCACGTTGTGTGGTTTAACACCCGAGTAGTAAACAATAAACCCCCCCTCTGGAATTTCACAGTATTACCAGATAACCTCCTGAGTAAATTAAACCACCACTGAATGTCTTAACCCCCGAGGGATACATTAACCCCCCTTGGAATTTTCTTTCATGAACCAGATAACATCCTGAGTTTAAAATTAAACCTCCACTGATGTCTTAATCCCCCGGTAAACAATTTTAAAAACCTCGAACCCCCTCACATCGGAATTTCCTGGCATGACCTATATAAACTCCTGAGTAAATAAAACCCCACTAAAACAATTTAAAAAATGTGTGACTTAGGGTAGGTTTTTTACTATATTTTCCACTCAAAAAATTTACAATAGTTTGAACAGGTTGCAGACTTTTACTATCACGCTCTGTACCTCACTAAACCAGAGCTCGTAGCCTCATAAATCTGAATGGTTATAATCGACAAGACAAAATATAAATTTCCGACCAAGAAAGGTCCAGGTCAATTTTTGTCAGTATCTACTAACGTTATGCTTAGGCAGATAAAATGCCCATTAAAGTCAACAACTTTGAAATTAATAAAAAAAATTTCAATAAAGGTAAGGCCTAAAATTAAACTCCCCAGACCCTAGTTAATAATTCATCTGGATTATGAACCCGTCACTGAATTTCCGCCTTATCCCCGAAATTGGCCCAACACCCAAATTGGGGGCCGTGGGGGGGGAGGGCGGTAGCCCCAGCGGCGCGAAGGCCGAGTCCCATATAAAATTATAACAGCCCGCATGTGTAACTCACTCACTCCACTTCACTGACTGATGTATATGATAACCTAATTCTAACATAGTTCTTAGAAGTGCTGGAAACTTGAAAATTTGGCACGCGGGTACCTTTTTTGCCGTAGGTAACCCAATCAGGAAAATAGTCTGAAAAAACCGGACTTTATTTACTTTTAAGCCCCTCAAAAAAATTCCCAAAAAAAAAAATCGCACATTCTATTTACCCCTGCAGGCCTTTTTTGTGTAAGCCCGGATAGCGGGCGAACCGTTTTGAGCTAGCTCGGATCTTGACGAAAAAAATTCATGGTCAAGGACAATGAAGTGAACTACAAAAAAGGGTCTGCAGTGACTTTTTGGCTCTATCTTCCAATGGTTTAAGCGACAAAAACGCGGGGGCACATTTTGACTCATTTCCAGTAGATTTTTTCGCTCTAAAAAATGAATGTTTCGTCGAAGGAGCCAGATAGCGGCCCCCGAACTCGGTAGGACGTGAGCTCAAAATCTTGATTGACCCATCAAATTAGCAAGATTACGTGATCTACATGATAAAGTTTCAAGTAACTTTTTGCCCTCTATCTCGCATAGTGGTTTGGTCGAAAAAACGTGAATTATGTGCAATTTGTTTGTAATTTTCTCGTGAAAACTTTGTTTTTGGGGTCGATAGCGGCGAAACAATTGAGGTCGGGAGGTCCAATAATAAAACAAAGGTTAGATTTAGTAAATAATATTTGAATATACAAAAAAGGTTCAGTTACATTTTTACTATATCTCCCATTATTTTTGACGCGCAAAACGCGCGATTAAATGAAAATATTTTGGAAAATTTTCGCCTACAAATTTACATTCCGGGCTTGATAAACGGCCCCTAAACGGTTGGTCCTAGCTCTCAAAACAAATCTTCAAGCGGGAATTAGGAAATGATTGTGATCATACAAAAAAATGATTCAGTAACATTTTGCCCTATCCTCAACGGTTTGGCGCATAAACGCGTTTTAAAGTTTTTGATTTTTGAGTTTTATGTGAGATTTCTGTTTTTCTGGGCTCTATTTCAGACAAAAAATCTTAGTTCTAGGCCCATGATTAAAAATTTGATTTTAATATACAAAATAATGCGAATCTACACAAAAGGTCTATAACACTCTGACCTTTTGCTTCTATCTTCCATGATTTAGGCCTGTAAAACGTGATTATATTGAAAAATTCCATCTTAAAAAACTTTTACGTTTCCGTGCTCGATAGTGGCCCGAAACCCGTTGGCCCTAGCTTAAATGTTTAAAAACTTGTTTTGTAAGTAGTCTATTGGATAGGATCTTACAAAAAAATGCCCAGCAGCTCGTTCTATCGTTTATCCTTTCCGTAAGCCTTGGTAACATGCTCTAAATGGCTAAATTCTTTGTCCCGTCACTTTTAGGCGTTTTAAATTTTGCAACATATACATTAATGCGATTTAATGCTGGTTCCATATTGACCTTATATTAACTACGTTAACGAGTGACTAAAAACCCCACCCTTCCACATCGGG
>NW_025783204.1:0-30364 GCF_021130785.1 Homalodisca vitripennis | reverse complement strand
CTTTATAAACACTATTTGAAATAAATACCTTTATTTGACATACACGGAGGCGCAAAAAGTCACTGGGTTCGAGTCCCGGCGGAGCAAGTACTTTTTGTGATTCAATGTTTATTGAAAAAATTAAATTCGGCTATTGCCATTTTATACAAATTTAATTAAATGTAAATAAAAGTCATTTGGTCTTCTGATCATATGTTTGGTTATTTAAACACATATGTGACAGATACGGCCAAATACAAAATAATTTAATCGTAAAAAGTAAGGGCTCTGTGGTGCAATGGTAGCACATTCACCCGGCAAGTGAGAGATCCGGGTTCGAGTCTCGGCGGAGCAAGTACTTTTTGTGATTCAATGTTTATTGAAAAAATTAAATTCGGCTATTGCCATTTACACAAATTTAATTAAAAATATATATATATATATATATTTAACGAGATGCTGCTAATACCATTTTTACTTTTATTTTCTTTTTTATGACCAAATTGTGGCATTATTCACATCTACCATGTACATATAAAATTTACTTTGACTTACTGTCTAATCATTACACTTGTATTATGGGATTTTAAAGGTGTGAGAGGAGTAGGCCTTTTAGATATAATAAAAAGTGACGTTGTCCATTGCATTGCCAAGTGCTTAAAGACAATAAAGATTTCTTGATTCTTGATACTCAGGTGGTAAGCAAACTTCCTATGTTGAGTAGTTTGCATTGTGTGAAAGTGACTAAACAGATAATAGAGGTGAACCCATGATTGAGGCTGTCTATGTCTCAGAAGTGTAACATTGATATTAACAACAATGTTGTGGCTGATTAATAACATGGTGACTGATTTGGTTGTCTAAAAATGGACAGTATTTATTCTTGTATTTAGGCTGTTAATGGGAATCAGTACAATGGTTCTCCAAGGTAACTATGAATCTTCCCAGGTAATAGAAATTGACCAACAATAGAAGTGGGTGATGTTTCCTTTTCAAGGTACTAAAAGTTAAGAAATAAATTTCTGCTAATATTCTTTCAAATTTGCTTGACCATTTATGAACTAGATCTCATTCTAAATTAACCTTGAAAAAGCCATGATGATGAACAACATCCTCCTGGTTAGACAGCAATGACAGCAGCGAGTACTCAGTATGTAACAACATCTTGCCTTGTCTCTCGTCTTGGGTCTCCACTTCTCCATCTCCTTTCAGTGTGAGAATCTAAAAGATGCCAATTTATACATTATAAGAAAAATGTATTATTATTACCTATATATGAATTGACTGCTTAAACTAAAATTAATATCATTGTAACAACCATTTATTCTGTTCCTGCCAAATCCCAAGACAACTGTATTAACACCATTATGGCAATAATAAGATTTACAACTTAAATTCATGTTTTGAGATCTTGCACTAAAGGAAAACTTTTAAGTAATGATATGCTCTATAATTAAAAGATCTCTAAATGCTCCTTAATTTGCCTGATAAAACATTACATTACATTGCTGATAACTGCTGGTAAGAGTCAAGGCTAAAAAACAATTGAGACATTTTGAGTTTCATGAACTAATAGGTGACAAAAGTAATTAATAGACATAAAAATCAAGAAATTGTAATTTAATGAATAATTATTACAATACATATTGGAATCAATAAACAAAGAAAATTAACAAAAAAAAAGAAACCATTTATGAACCTAGTACACCATGTTTTAAAGAATCTAAGAAATATAAAATACAACATTGGAAAGTTATTAAACTTCTAATTTGTATCAAAATTTGTGTTAAATGACAATATTCCTTCCAGCGCAGTCAGAAGAAAGGTGAAATCTGTGTGGCTGTCATCCATAAATATTGAAGATACATTAAACCCTTCACTGATAGGTTTTTACTTCAATAGTAAAGGTGAATATTAATGTATGCTCAGACAAAACACATAAGGCAGATATAAGATATAATAAAGTTTAAATGTCAGGGTGGATGCAAACAGCAAACTCCTCAGTTTAATATAGGACCAACAAGTGCCTCAGCATCAATAAATATTAATATAAAAGTTAGTTTTACAATATTTTAGTAACTTTTTTTAGGATTTTTTAATTTTTTTTTACTAAAAAAAGTTTGGACATTAATATACAATTTTGGGTTCTACATAATAAATTTATTATTAAATAGGAATATACAGTCATCCAAATGTCAGTGGCCACTCTTGTCATATCTAGATGGTTTGACTAGTTGAAATAAATATTTAAGGATTTTTGTAGGTTAATGAGATATTCTTTTTGGCGTATCAAAAGATATTGGAGGATGGGCGGCCCCTGTGGTGAGGTGCACATCCAGACTAAAAATTATCAAATGCCAACTCCTCACATGTGACGCATTGTTGGAAAGAGAATGAAAAGGAACATTTTGGTGCAAACTGAAAGTCGCTATCTATCACCATTCCAAGATAACAGCTGCTACATGGCACAAAATGTAGTTCTCAGCTTTTTACAAATAAATATGCAAGAAACTGGTTTGTGGAGGGTTTTCGGGTCAAGAAACGTGTATCTGATAGTAGTTTTATAAATTACCCACTCATTTTCAAGATGGTAGCATCAAACAAGGGGAAAAAGGGGTTACCTTTCGTCGTCCGATCATTTTTCAGTGGATTTGAATAAAACCCGGTATATAGAGGTTTTCTACATGTTTCCAAAATGCCCACACAATACTCATCAAGATTTGACTCATCTACAGTGATCTACAGTTATGAAACATTAGCAATATGCAATATGAGAAAGATCCACACATACTCAGACCATTCTAAATAGACACAAACCCCTGGCTTTTATCAAGATCAACTTAAATCAATAGTAATTAAATACTCTTATTTAGAAAAAGAGAATGAATATTGTATGAAAATAATGCCAAACACTTACTTTAAGCGTATAAAAGTCATCCGTACCCTCTTGACGTGCCAGACACTGGACTATACTTTTAACTGGGGAATTGCCAAGGGTGGGCCCCAGCAGAAACGGACCAGCTCTCTTGACAATGTTAGTCGGTACCGGTGTGCCTTCTGGTGGTACTGTAACAGAAAATAGACTTACAAGTCTTAATGTACTCCTATTATTTTCCAAGGATAATTTTGTGGATTTATAGTAGATAGTGACATGCAAATAAGACCACAAAACACATCTGATAATATATATTAAGGTATTGAGAGTATTTTGTTATGTCAAGGATGAACTTCAATTAAAAATAAAAAAGGCAAGAAAGAGTAAGGGATAAAAAAATTATGATATAATGTTGAAGAGATGTGGAAGAAGATTGATGTAATCTAGAGAGAGGAGACCTTGGTTATAGGATAAGATAAGAATGGAATGTGAATTTTTTAATGCATATAATGATATGTACTTTAAAACATTATTATAAGCACAGTAAATATTATTTTTTAATGTTAGCCTATGAATAGTAAAAATGTATATGTAACAATATCAATTGCAAAAATCCATCCTTGTACACTTCATGATACTTTTGATAGCTGTAATTTATTCAATCTAGTCTCTCCTACAATACACACTTCATTTTTGATACTTTATGTAAACCTCAGTTGTGTTTAGATTCATTTATTGTACATTCAGTTTTCGTGTAAATCTTTGTTGATAAACCTTCAGCTATAACACAATGACATGTTTGGTACCCACAGTAAATAATTTTAAATTGTAACCATTTTCAAGTGCTTTCCAAATGTAATATTTCTATATTATTAACTGATATGATTTAACAATTCAATAATTATTACAAATTATCACAGAACACATTATAGTCAATAAATAGGTAAACCAGAAATGCCATTACTTTCAACACATGCCCTTCCTGACAAATTCTTTTCTGACTTGCTACTAAACCACAAAAAACAAGAAGATTGTATTTGCCATGTACGGCACTTGCAGAAAAGAGAAACATATTAAAACAAATTTTCATTTGGCTAAGCATGGTCTTACATAAAAAAAATATTAAACTATCATATGGCTTGAGTATAATCATTTCAAGACTCTGAGATAACTGAGAAATAAACCTTCCTTTATCTGGACTCTGTTAATTTGGACTACACTTTACAGTCATTTGGAAGCATATTAAATAAAATTATGTATGTCTAAGTTAGGAATGGAAATGTAAACTATGCAGTCTTGTGATGTAGTCTATTGTTGTTAGTAACCAGCAGCCATCACAAAAATACACTATGGTGGTTGAGAGGTTATGCAGCACTGCCTGCCACTTGCATGTTGATCATGTCAGTTATTTATGACATGTTAGTTACAAAAGTGTGGTGGGGTATGACTGCCCCCTAGAGCAGATGATGGATGGTAGTGGTAGTTTTTATAGATTGTGGATACTCCATAGCAAAATTGTGAAAAGATTGTATAGTTTATTTTTAATTTATAACTTTGTGTTTTATTTTTGAGAAAGCCTATAAAAGTGTATATTAAGCAGGTACTAAATACAATTAAGTAATATTTTAAGTAAATTTATGAAAGGTAAGAAGAAAATGCGCGTATTTCTGTCTTTTGACAATAAATTGGGCATTACAGAAAAGGAAGCATAATGTTTTGAACATTTGCTCTTGATATGGAAACATGAAACATACAGTTCCAACGTAGGAAAGACAAAAGAAGAGACTCTATTCATGAGTTTAACATGAAAAAGAAGACAAGTTCAGTGAAAACTGCATCTGCATTTATCTCAATCTGGATGATGCTGTTTATAAACGGAGTTGTTTTCTCGAAATGATTGTGCAAATGGGTAAGGATTCAGACTGCAAGAAAAAGATTAGGTTAACAGTTAAACATCACTAGCTTAAAACCTAGTTTAGAAGGGGATTTTATGCCCAATACATTATATATATATATATATATATATATATTATATAAGTGCCATTGTACATAAAGCCAAGCAGGAAGACATTGGTTGAAACTTCAAAAACACAGGGAAACATGACGAAATTGAAGTGGCCTTACCAACCAATCCAACAAAGTAAATTCATTACGTGTTACAATGTCACACAATAAAATGCAGATTGTAATCTGTTTATTTTAAAATTTGTTTATTCTGTGATTTTCTCATTGCCATAATTTATGGTTATCCATAAGACCAATGTAAAAATTTTAGATATTACAGTTGAAATCCCATAAGGAATAGAGCACTCCCAGGAAGTAATATGTTAAACAATCCCAAGAGAAAGAGCAATATTTGGGATGGTTGATATTTTGTTATTAAGAGTTCCACTAAACAGTACTAGACTGTGAGTGCTGACTAACCATTAGCATTTTACCCATAACAAACCTGAGAAGTTGCGTTGGTTACAGGAACTTGGTGGAACCACATCTGAATCTGATGGCACTTGCTGTGAAGAATCACTTGAACTTGTTGATGGTCCGTCAGTTTCTTGAGAGGGCTGATCATTTTCAGATGGATTCGCTTGAAACATTGCTACCCTTCGACGACACACCAATTTTCTTCCTGAAGGTTCCATTATCTTCCTACATTGATCTGAAACAATAATAGTTTAAAAATAACAGATTTGATCATAATTATTAAACACTTGTATACTTTTGTAAGTAAGAATGGCCCCTATTATAATGTATTTTACAACTCTGGAACTGTATGAAGGTAAAGAAGTATTGCAGAGTACATAGTCACTTTTGTTACAGCCTAGAGATTAGCCTAGAAGAAAATGTAATGACATCAATAGTATGCAGAGTTGCTCAAGGCTTCAGAAGTTATTATCAAAAAACCCCATCTTGCTACTTGGTCGTCTCAAGGACAATAAGGGAGATATATTATTATTAAACTGGAGGGAGTTCTAAAAGTTGTGAGGGGAACACAATTTCCAGACTGTATCACTTACGACAAGGATCAACCACTTAGCTGTAGAAGGAGACCTGCAGTCAGTGTTCATGGTTAACAGCTTCATATACTAAACAAAATTGCTAATGGCTCTTATTTTAGGCCTTGCACGTATATGAACCCTTCTGGTTAAAATTAATTATATTTCTGATGCCAAGGATGAGTTTGCCTTATTGTACTGATTAAGAAAATATGTCAAAAAGTTTATACTTTCGGCAGTTGTATCTTACTTCCAATTTAAGATATTTCTGGTGTAGAGTTTGAGTTTGCTGTATTGCTCCAATCAAGAAGATTTATACAAATGCAGGTTTAAGAAGCCTACTTCTATAAAAAAACAACTAAGGTAGGTTTTATAAGATGAAAGCCTGTGTGAGTCGTAGGACAACTTAAAATTAATTTTATTGCTTTTCCTATATTATATTAGTATTTCTTTGGTGATCCAAATAGCTTAATAATCTGAATGTATCAAGCAAATAAATATTTGTATTAACCCCCGCCTGTTCTTGTGGTCTAAAATAGTTTAAATTGTGTCAGTTGTAGAGTTTAATAAAAAAAGGATTTGATCCATCTCAACCAAGGTATTATTTAGCCTCACTATAAATTACTCAAAACACTTCATTACAAAAACTATTCTTTCTTTATTGGAGCAAAACAATCAGACTCTTATTTATTTTTCAGTTGGGATCAGACTTATAGAAGCATATATGGTTGTATGGAAAACAGATTTAAACTTAACTAGAGAAGGATAATTTAAAATGAAAACAAGACAAGTACAAAGCACAGTTCCTTGTAAGTTGGTACCAAAATATAACTATGGTGGAAAAGACTAAACCTGAAGTGGTCACCACTGCACCTTGGTGTTATAACCTACCAAACAGTTTTGTTTTTAACTGTTTATTATTAAGTGAATTTTTTATACCATTACCTTATCAGAAGTCCATCAAGGTGTGTACTCCTCTGACATGACTACCTGTGTAAGTGAACACCAGATCGGCTCTCCTGTTGCTCACTGATAACTAACTGTGAGTAAAAGTTTGGGGCTTCCCAACAGAATACAACAGGTATGGCTAATTATTCCAAATCAAGTTTAGGCATGTTTGCTGAACACTTGATTAATATCTTACATGTCCTGATGTCTATAATAATTAGACTGTCAAAACAGGTATCATTTTATTCATTTGCTAAATATTAAATTCAACTGATTTTTAATTTCATAATATTCAAGAATACTTCAAATTAAATTAATTAATTATTGAAATGGTAAAAAATAGAAGAAAAGAAATATAGTTATTATTATAATAATTATTATATCTTAGAGAGTACATTAACTACTAATTTGAGAGAGAAAATGAGGGAGAATTTGTAATTTAAGTACAAATGATGACTTGGAACCATCCTTAACATTCTTTAATATATCAACAAAGTGGAAAATATATTACACTCATAAAATTATACTCTAAAATAAAAACTCCATGATGTACAGTATAATGTACAAAAATTTAAAGACAATCAGAGATGGGAAATTAGATAAATAAATCCATAAATAATAAACTGGATGTAACCATAAAAATAAGAATTTCACAAGAAAAGTAAAAAATTACAAAAAGATAAATTGATTTACTAACTTGAGAACGTAAAAACTTCGTAAATATGGAAATTAGCCCTTGATAAACTGATATTAGAGAATATCAAACTAATTCAGGAAAAACTAGATAAGTATATATTCTATTTGACTGTACTTTTAGGTAATCCTGATTATTTAATAAAACCAAATATGCCTCAAAGTTTAAAAGCTAATAACAAACTCGATCTCTAAGTACGATAATTATTGCTCAAATAAAAATCAGTGGTTAGCATACAATATTATTAAGCATCATTATCCGGACATCAACCATGATATGAAAAAAATTAATAGTATATATGTAAATGCTAGTACATCATGCTATTAAATGCTTTACTGGTATGGAATTTATATGGAAAGGAATTATCTTTCATACCATTAAATGATGCTGCCTGCACACAAAGACACTGTACACAATAATACAATAGGCTAATATAAATAACAATAATAAAAGGTATATTTTCATTTAATGTTTAACAATTTTTAACTTAAGTTATACATATTTGGCACTGATTTGATAGCTTGATTTATGCAAAAAACATGTTTTATAGAAACTTAAAAAGTTGTAGTTAGAACCTATAGGGCGAGTAAACATTAGATAAGAAAGGTATGACAGAAAATAAAAATTACAGCTGTTGGCTGTCAGGTAGGCCAGTTAGTCCTTGTGTAGGCTGGTCGGCCCTCAGGTAGGTCCGACAATCAAGTAGTTAGGTTAGATGAGTTTACATTGATATATTTTTTATTGGCAGCTCTTTCATGTTGGTCACATGATATCCCTCCTTTTCCTATCTTGTTTGGCCCCCCCATTCTAAACAAGATTTCCTCCTAATTTGTAGATGTTAAGTAGGTTTTAGGTTAAAATTCAGTTTGATTATTCATTTATCAGTACTTTTTATACTTTATTGACAAAACTCTTCATAATAATGGCAGTTCACACAGTTCAGGAACAATGAAATGGTGGATTGTCCCTAAACTCTATATTTCCTGTTTATTTGAGATAGCCTACTCTCAATTTAAAACATCCAATCAACAGGGTAATCATTAATTTTGTAAAATTGAATAAACTTTACAGTTGCCATTTATTTAGCTGCAGTACAAGTAGCCACAAACACAATAAAATATTAAAATTTATGATTATCTAAACCAAAACATCAAACGTTATAAGTGTTTCAAATTACAATATAGGTCAGATGTTTTATTTCCATAAAATTGATAATTTAATGATAAACAAAAATCTGTATAGTAACATTTAATTACTTTTTACTATTTTAAAGGATAAATATGTCTGTAATACAAATGATGCATATTCATCGCAATTGTACTTGAGGGGGGAAGTACAATAAGAGGACACAGTACAATCATCGGTACTTCATATTGCAAATAACAGAACTATCAATCAATAAAAAAAATAACAAAACATTACCCTAGTAAAAGTTGCTTAGTTTTCTAGATATTGTCACTGTATTGGAAACCATAAAAACAGCTACTTTATATGTACATTTATTGCACTCCTGCTAAATGAACTTAGAATTGAATTATTATGTTATCTTTAAATTAAGTCATAATGTCAAGAAGTCCGGCTCAACTAAAAAACAAGTGTATGCCATCACAATTACCTCATTGAACTAAAAGTAATTTCAATTTTAAGGTATTGAGATAATCAATCTTCTGTTTCAATGATTTGTGATTTCAAGGAAAATTTGTCACTACACTGACATAGTTATTTAAAAACATGTTCATGATGTGGGGATTTCAAAATGGTATAATAATACTATTTGCCAAGTTAGAAATAATAGTTTTTTACATTCAAAAATCAACACTTACAAAATTGTATATGTTTTGTACACACAAGGTGTTCATAAAAGGGTATCAAAATCTTCTATGGATGATAGCATTCCTTATTTCAAACAAAAAATGTCCTATAAACATAGGTCGAAATTTGATATATAGCTTTATAACCTAAAAGTCTAATTACACAAAAAATTTCAATTTTTAGAAGCTTTACTTTATAAGTAACGGCTACTTAAAAATAAATATATTAAAAATGCCATAAAATAAAAAAGTCTCAATAATTACATTTTAGTTAGAAATTTAAATTAAAATTCCAACAATAAAAGTTTACACAATCGGGTTGATAAATAAGGGAGATAAAGCACTTTTAAAAACCAATATTCTAAACAATATTCACCGTGATCCTTATGTGACAGCACCGTTTGTGAGCCACAACAATCAGCTGTGATAATTTTAGCTGCTCTGATAAGCTGATTATAACATTATTGAACTGTGGTTATAATATCCTTACTGACTGCAGGATCTAGGTTTCTTTAGATTAACCCACCGTTGGTCACGGGGTGAGCGCGGTGCTCACTTTATATTTCTTCTGAGAAAATCATAATGATAACCTCAAACAGTAATTCCAGTTTGCAGTCTAGCTGACTATTGGAATGTCAGGAGTAGGGGAAGTAGTGAGTGGAAGGGTGTGGTGACCTTCAGTCGCGTCCAGACCCTCGTTGTGTGAAGTAGTACAGGCCGATGAGCGCTGCGCTCACCCCGTGACCAAGTGTGTGACTAGTTTTGAGAGGAAGTTGCTTACCCGCGATCAAGTGTATGTGTGTGTGTTTTTGAGTGTGAGTTGCTTACCCGTGACGAATTTCTCATATTTTGAATATTAACACTATTTCAGTTTATTTACCCTAAATATGACAAATAATGATGATCACTTTGTTCAATGGTTATTGGATTCTTCTGATGACGACCAAGAAGAGTATATTGTGGATAGTCATAGTGAAAATGGATCTGAGGATTCTGATGTTAAGAAACCTACAGGCAAGTGAACATGACAGTGAATCTGAAGTGTCAGCTGATGAAAACGAACTTATTTAACATCCGGCTCAACCTGAAAATGAAGCTTTGCCTATATCAGAACCACAACCTCACCTTCTCCGTGGACAGGGTAGACAACGTATTCATCCAGTTGTACCACAAGCTGAACATCCATTTCCCAAAGATTATTATTTAGGAAAGGATAATATTACTAAATGGAAAATGTTTCAGTCAAATCAAAATGTTCGTCGACGGCGACAAAATATTGTTTTACATCTTCCTGGTGTAAAAGGAAACGCTAGAAATGCTAAAACTGCAACTGACATGTGGGGTATATTCTTTCCTGATGATTCATTAGAAGAGATTGTGGAACATACAAATCATCGTATCAGAATCATGAGGAGAGGGTATACAAGAGAGAGAGAGATGCAAGAGAAACTAATATTCTTGAACTAAAGGCTTTGATTGGAATTCTATATATGGCTGGAGTAATGAAATCATCCCATCGTGTTCTTGAAGAGCTTTGGGCAACAGACAATACAGCTCCAGAATTCTTTCGTCTTATTATGCCCTATAAAAGATTATATTTCCTCCTAAGAGCCCTAAGATTTGACAATGCTCAGACTCGGCAGGCACGAAAAGCAGTGGATAAATTTGCTCCGATCAGAGATTTGTTCCATATGTTTGTACAGAAATGTAAGGATAGTTACTCAGTGGGAGAGTACGTAACTCTTGATGAGATGTTGGAAAGTTTTCGTGGGAAATGCAAATTTAGGCAATACATGCCAAAGAAACCTGCCAAATATGGCCTTAAGATATAGTCACAGATGCACGTATGTTCTATGTCTCAAATATGGAGCCGTATGTGGGTAAACAGCCCCAAGGGCCATTTCAAGTCCCTAACACACCAAGTGCAGTTGTTCATAGATTAGTATCACCCATCAAAAACAGTAGTCGAAATATAACAATGGACAATTACTTCGTTTCCATTCCTTTGGTAAATGAACTAGTAACACAACACCGTCTTACAGTAGTAGGTACTGTAAGAAAGAACAAACGGGAACTCCCACCAGAAGTTGTTGAGACACATGCAAGACCTCCATGTTCAAGTTTGTTTGCCTCTGGAGAGAACGCTACCCTTTTGTCGTACGTCCCAAAGAAGTACAGAAACGTTATTTTAATTTCAAGTGTGCATGATTCATCTGGAATTGATGATTCGACAGGTGATAAGTGCAAGCCAGATATTTTGACTTTTTATAACATGTTGAAAGGTGGAGTTGATACCGTTGACAAAATGAAAGGTCAGTACTCAGTGTCTAGGATCAGCTACAGATGGCCACTGAGAATATTTTTTAACATTACTAGATATTGCTGGAATCAACTCTCAGATTATTTTCAGTAGCAATAATAACAGCAAACTTTTACGCAGAAAATACTTAAAAGATCTGGCGTTTGATCTCTCTAAGGGCTACATGGCTTCTAGAGTTCAAAAGGATGGAATTCACACAGATCTCTGTATGAGGATTCAGCAGCATGGCACTACAAGACCACATACGTTCTGCCCCTCAAGCACAACCTACAGGACGATTCAAGTGTGCATATTGCACAAAAAAGAAAAACCGAAAGACTTCATTGAGGTGTGTGACATGCCATAACGCTATATGTGGGGAACACACGGTTTCAGTGTGTCGCTCCTGCCACACAAATGAGCAAGAGGCAGATGATGAGGAGGATATGGAGTAGGACAATTGTAAATTTTGATTTAAATCTAGTAAATTAAGTGTTTTTTAAACTCAACTTTAATTTACGATATACATTTGTTGTAGACTCTAAGATAGTTATGTATTTTAGTAAAGTTGCGAAACCACCTAATATTTAGTTTTTTTTACCCTTACGCTTTATACTAATTAAAACGTAAGTAAACAAGTTCTTGTTTTTATAGAAACAAGAATACACAAAAGGGTAATTAATATTGGTGTTACCACTAGGCTTTACTGTAATCAAAGATTGTAGTTTAGATGCAATAAATTGTATCATATTATTAAAGTACATGTACCTGTTATACGAAATAAAGTACAAAAGAAAATAAAAAACAAAAAAAAATAATTAAAACGAAATATTACTAAATTTAAACTGAAAATACAGCTGGTGAGCGCAGTGCTCACCCGTGACCAACCGCGTTACGGAGTAGTGCGCGACCAACGGAGGGTTAAAACAAAAGAAAAAAAAATTAATAACCTAAAAAAATAACTTTATTTACATACGACTTCTAATGAATTTACATGTGTTTATATTATAACAGAGTACAAAATAATTTTGAATTAAAAGACCAAAATCTGCAGCCAGGTGAACAGTTTTAGTCAAATATTTAACAATCAGTGTTTTACACAAGAAAATAAAAATTTTTATAATCAACAAAATAACAACTTTATTTTAAATAAGTTTGCTAATAAATCCTTTTTTTTTACTAAAAATAGTACAAAATCAAATTTGGACAAGTGGGGCTAAATCTTGTTTGCTGTTTCTTTTTGGTATGTGTGTTTTTGTAATTTAATATTAATGGTTGAAACAGTCTTTCCTTGTCTAGGTTTTTAGACATTTTAATAAAATCTAAATGTAACCATAATGTAGCAAAACAAGCACTATACCACCACACAGCATGTCAACTATACGAGTGTTTGTTTAAGGCAGACAGAATGCTCATCCATTTTGATTTTAAATCAGTATCAAAATGAATGAGAAAGAAGTCGTTTGTGTCAGTGCATTGCATTTTTCAAGTTGCCTGTATGATATGGTGATGTTTTTTTAACTGCATAACTTCAGCCCAAAATTTTACCTTTTATTTTTATTACTATATTCCTTATAGCTGGCATCATACAGAGCTGCACGTTACTCCACAACAAACTTCTGTGTATAATAAATAATATGTTGTGAATAAACAACAAGACAAAACAACTATAACCTTTGGTCTGTTATGTTTTGGCCCATGGTCCAATCCTAAAGCGCACATGAACGTTACACACCAACTTTCTGCTAGAATTTGGCTTTTATAATCAAATATGTGGTCTTTCAACTCGCCGAATTTTATACATCTTTTGGCTCAATTCCACCTCTCCGCTTGTTAACGTGTCTGTCGGCATGCAGATTTTTGTTCGAATCGTATGTAGGCTGTACACTGCAAGGTAACGTAGGTCCTGATAGTCAAGCCTAATTCAGTCCTAATTGGACAAGACTCATCAAAGTTTTAAATTTCAACAGTACATATTTTTTAACAAGTTACCATTAGCAGTAAGGCAATTACCTTGTAATAAATACAAAAGTGTGATATGTAGTTGGTTAAGAAGAAAATGCTTTTATACCACTGAAGAATATTTTAATGATCTAAGAATTTGAATGTTGTTGTAATTTTTAATATACAATTCATTGTTGTAATAATATGACTTAGCTGTATTAACTTCACGAAGCTTATTGTAATTTGTGTTACTTAATAGCCAATAAAGAATCTGAATCTGAAGCTTGCTTGCCGTTGACTTGCGTTCATGGTTTTTCAGTCCATATAGTATTGGCCTTATAACTGAGCACATGAGTGAGAAAAACAGTTTCTCCAAACAAAGTTTTTATTAAAACACTGTCAACATTTGGCTTAAACGTTAAAAACTCCCACTCAGTAAAAAATTAATTCAAAGTTAAATCATGGTATTGAGTAATGGCCACTAGAGATAGGAAAATCTGTTATTTGTCAATATGGCCAATAACCTATTACAAAATAACGCATCGAGGCATTATGTTTCTACTTCCTGTTCCAGCTTCTCTGATGTCAGAAAATCTGAGACGTAATCTGAGGTCAGGAAAGTACTGATTGGAAATGTCCCTGGCCATCAGTGCAAGCTTCAGTGGCACCACACCACACTTCTTGCGAGAAAAGAAAAACAACCCTAGAGATAGTACCCAAATTCAAGTTTATATCATATGAGCGCCTTTAAAGGTTCTTTAACTTTGGTACTACTAGTACAATCAAATATTCAAATGTATTATTATCTAAATCAAAATATCGAACATTATAGGTGTTTCAAATTATAATATAGGTCAAATGTGTTATTTCTAAAAATTTGATAGTATAATGATGAACAAAAATCTATCTAGGCTATGTGTATTTATTAAATGTATCAAACTAAGCAGTGTAACATTTAATTACTTTTTACTATTTTAAAGGATAAATGTGTCTGTCAGTTTGTAATACAAATGATGCATGTTCATCACAATAGTATTTGAGGTACAAGAACAAACAACATGGCTGACTGCCAACATTCTCAGTAAAAGTGCTCTCAAGAAACAGTAAAATAGTGATGGTTTTAGGTTCAATCAACAAATAACCTCTAATCAGCACCTTACCTGGAGTACCGTGAGTCCATACACTAAAAAACTTATCACTTACAACACAAGATAAGTGAAATACTTAACTTATTAAAACACTTGCCACAAGCTGACCTAATTTTTTGAAGTAAGCACATTTCATTTTAACAATCCAGATTGTGACAGTAATATTTTCAAATGAAACAGAACTCCCATTACCATCTAGGATTTCTGAGAAACTAAAGAGACAAATTTTAATATATTTTATAAAGTAATTAACACTATTAAAAATCACCAAATCTGGTGTGACGTCATAACAAACTCAATGCTGCTAGATACGTCAACTTCCAACACTACACCAGTAGACCAATAGGAGACAGACAACAGCTAGAGCAAGTGTGTCAAGCAGGCGAGAGCAGTAACCTCACCTGCTGACTGTGTGTCTGCTGATAACTGACCTTAGACATCTGCTCGCTATTCATTGCATGGCCACCGATGAAACTGTTTGCTTTACCATAACTTGAACTTCTCTTTCAAAAATAATTCATTTTTGTTACTCATATCTTTCTTACTACTGTACACAAAAATGCCCACAAAATATCCATGCGGTAACTGTGGCATTGGAGTTAGATTTTCAGGTATAAAATGTACAAGTTCTTGCAAAAATTGGTACCATGCCGGATGTCAAAATGTCATAGAAAAGAACCTGAAAAAATGGACTCCCCAGGAAATTGGGAAATGGCAATGCATAAATTGCAGAGCAGAAAATCAGCCTCACCTATCCGAACAAGTATTACCTGAATCACTCTCTTTAAATAGCTCTGATACCATCCAAGAACTAAAAATTAACTTAATTGAAAATAATTTTCTAGAAAATTCGAACAGTCAAGAGGATAAACTAGAAATGGCTGCAAAAATAGGACCAGCGTTAGTAGAAGAAAATGAAACTCTTAAAAGAAGAAACACTCAAGCTAAAGACCAAACTGAGCATCATGGAGGAAAGATTTGAAGAAATAGAAAATGAAGAAAAGAAATACATAGACAAAATAGAAAACCTTTTACAGCTAAATGCAGACGTTGAAGCTCAACTCACTAAAGAGAAAAAACTTCGCCAAGAAGCGCAATTTATCTATGAGGAACATGACCTAAAACTAAGTCAACTTATTGATGGCTATGTAAAAAGAATAGCGGAGCTTGAAAAAACTATCTCAACACTGCAAAAGAAAACTGAAAATCAAGAAACTAAGTCTGCCACTTTTCAAGATTCTATGACGCAAACTTCCCCTCCTATCAAAATAATTGAAGATAGTCCCTCATCCCTCCTACTTGAAATGTCAGGTATCAAAACAAAACTTGATCGGATAGAGATAGCTATTAATAACCTAGCTATTAATACTTTAACTTCAGGAGACAGCCAAACCTGCAATGAAAAACTGTTTAACACCTTGACAGAATGTAACTCACACCTGACTTCAGGAGCCAGCCAAACCTGCAAACAAAAACTGGAGAACCCTTTGATAGACTGTAACCCACACTTGACTTCAGGAGCCAGCCAAACCTGCCAACAAAAACTGAAGAATCCCTTGACAGACTGTAACCCACACTTGACTTCAGGAGCCAGCCAAACCTGCCATCAAAAACTGAAGAATGTTTTAACAGAATGTAACCCACACTTGACTTCAGGAACCAGCCAAACCTGCCAAGAAAAACTGAAAAACACTTTGACTGAATGCAGCCCACACCTGACCTCAGGAATTGACCAAACCTGCAAACAAAAACTGCCAGGACGGACAAGGACATGGAGAGCCAAGTCTTCGGTACAAAATAACAATTTAAATACTCAAGCAAGAGCATATGCTCTCCAAGCAACCGAAGGCAAGAAAGCAAATATGTTTAGTGTCTCCCTTCAAGTGGCAAAAGCTGGTAGTAAATCAAATACTTTAGGACTTCAAAAACCTGCCAACTTGGACGTAAAAATGAAGCTAAGTAACTCCCCACCACTAAACTCAAAATTAAAGAAAAGTGATGAAGATTATGAGGAATTCTTCCTAAAATACATTACATTCTACATGGAGCACATGAAGAAACACTATGGCTATACTGGAGCTTGTGATGACCTATCACAGTCCAACCATAAGTCTCAGTCCGTTTCAACCGAAAATCAGTCACAGATGCCCCCATCCCCTACAGGTGCTTTGCAAGACCAAAACACAGTCCATTTTTTAGAACAAAGACAAGTAAAAGAAAGCAAATTCAAAAATTGAATAAAAGTCAAACCAAAAGCACTTCTCATAAAAACAACAACTACAGTATGTCAGTACTTCACCAAAACATCGATGGTCTTCGTAACAAAATCGAAAGACTCACCACCTTGAGGTCATTACACCTAGTGTTGTCATACTTACCGAACATGGTCTAAAAGAAGAAGAGCTCAGAAGCATAAAGCTACAAAACTATACTTTATTATCTGCCTTCTGTAGGAAAACCCATGCTAAAGGAGGTGTAGCAATTTACATCAAAAGTGCCCTAGACGTCATGACAGAAAACATAGACACAACATCTTTTTGTGAAGAGTTAATTTGCGAGATAGAACTGTGTCGTTTAACTGTAAACAACCTGCAGTTATACATATTAGGCACATACAGGTCTCCAAGTGGACAGCTTGAAGATTTTCAAAATATTATGTCAAGACTTTTAGCGGACACCAAAGCATACAGTAAATTTCTCATCATAATGGGTGACGTAAATGTTGATATGCTTAAGGAAACCTCTGATAATAAACTAATTAATGACATGCTATTAAGTTTCAATACCACAAGACTACCCCTGCAAGCTACTAGGATTACCAGCTCCACACATTCCTCTATTGATTGGGTGTGCACAAATAGCTTGGAACTTGTTGTACAAGTGGAAGTACTACAAACTGGACTCTCTGACCACAGAGCTCAGCTGTGTACCCTAAACATCCCTAAAAAATAAAAACCAACAGTTTCTGTTACAAGACGCAGGTTCAATGATGACAATATGGCAGTGCTAAAATCTCTCTTACAAGGGCAAAACTGGGACAATGTCAGGAATGCACACCACCTACAAGATGCTTATGATACTTTTTCTAAGACCCTGAATGTTATCTTGGATATGGCATGTCCTAAAAAGAAAATTAGATCTCGAAAAAAAGCCAAGCCAAAATACTATTTAAATGACGAAGCACTAAGCCTTAAAAGGGACTTTTTGGAGGCTCAGCACAAATTTGAACTAACAGGCTCTGTAACACACAAAACCAACATGACAATTAAGAAAAAAGCATACGATTTTAAACTGAGAGACATGAAGAGGCAACACATAGTGACTTACATCAACCAAGCTCATGACAAGTCCAAAGCAACATGGAAGGTTATAAATGACGAAAAGACAGGGAAGAATGACAATAACTCAAAATCGGAACTACTTGTTGATAACAACAAACTTGAAGACCCTCAGAAAATTGCAGACTTCCTGAATGAATACTTCACTAATATAGCAGATAACACTTTAAGAAAACAAACCAAAAACCATACAAGACCAGTATTATTTACATTAGTACCTGTTACAAACAGTAAACTTGAAGTATTTCATCCCACGTCAGTAGAAGAGGTGCAAAATGTAATAAAATCCCTGAAATCGACTCATTCAGCTGGTCTGGATGAAATATCCTCAAAGATATTGAAATTTTGTTGTGAGGAGCTAGCTGAACCTCTTCATACTTAATTAACAGATCTTTTCAACAAGGAATTTTTCCCCAAGAGCTGAAAAAATCCAAAGCTTATCCAAAAACATAAGGGTGGAAATAAACTGGAAGTCAATAATTACAGACCAATATCAGTAATTTCAACAATTTCCAAACTGTTCGAGAAGATAGCCCTCAAAAGATTATTGGATCACTGCAACGAAAATGAGTTGATGACATTTGACCAACATGGCTTTAGGAAACATAAGTCCACAACAACGGCCTTAATAAGTCTGCTTGAGGAGACTGTTGACCACATAGAAGCTGGCAGAATAGCAGCAGGTATTATGCTAGATTATAGCAAGGCCTTTGATTGCCTCAGCCATGACCTTATCCTCACCAAGTTACAATCCTTTGGTATTGTGGCAAAAGCAGCAGAATGGGTTCAGAACTACCTGGCTGATAGACATCAGCTTGTGGAGCTTCTGTGTCAAGAAAAGAGTACTACCAAAAAAGTTCTTTCAACACCTCTATCAATAACAAGAGGGGTACCCCAAGGTTCTGTTCTGGGCCCTGCTCTCTTCATCCTTACCACAAATGACCTACCAGCATATCTAAGAGACAGCTGTACCCCAATAATGTACGCTGATGATACCACCCTTGTGCTGGGCAAAGAAAGTATTGAATCACTTCAGATAAGCGCATTTATTGCTACAAACCTAGCCACCCAATACTGCCACGAAAATAACCTAGTTATAAACACACAAAAAACAAAGCAAATCATGTTTGGTAGAAGAGGAAGGGAGGAACCAGCATTACCTGAGGTGGAAGTGGAAGAGACCGCATGCTTCCTGGGCATTACCATCGACAGTTCCTTTACCTGGACAGCCCACATTGACAGTGTAGGAAGTTGAACACTGGGATATTTTTAATTCGAAGAATGACGCAAATTGGCACTCCAGAAATAGCAAAAATCATTTACCATGCTTTCTGTGAAACTCACATAATGTATAGCATAGCCGCATGGGGTGGTACTACCAAGACCAATATGAACAGGATACTAATATTACAAAAGAGAGCATTAAGAACTATACTAGGCCTACAACCTATGGAGAGCTGCCGAGAACATTTTAAAATCTTGACTGTGTATGCAATGTACATTTGTGAGGTGGCACACTATGCATCAATCAAACAACCAGCTCAAGGATCAGCCCTTCACAACTATAATACAAGACATGCAACCCGTTTCAACCTCCCAGCTCATCGAACTTCTCTATATGCAAGAAAACCAATATATGCCGGCATGAAAATCCTCAACCACCTACCACAAGACTTCAGACAGGAAACTGGAGCAACACTAAAGAACAGACTGAAGAACCTCTTGTTGGACAATCCAATCTATTCCATGGATGAATTTTATCAAACGACCTGGACTTGATGTTATGTATTGTATTACAATTTTATATATTTACTCATATATTGTATACAGTATTGTTTTGACACCATTGCATTTCTTAACCCTCCAACTGGCGGTCATTTTTTTCCTGTAGTGGCGGCATGTTTTCGAGTCTCGTGCAAGGGTTTTTAAAAAAATTTATTAAAAATATAAATTAAAAGTAATATATATAGAAGTATATATTTTTGTGTTCAGAATTAAACATATAATAATATTAGTATTTAAATTTTGGCCTTAAAAAAATGTTTACTAAAATTTTTTTACATGAAATTCAAAATTTTACATTTTCTTTTTTTTTAATTTGGGGGGGACCATACCTAGCAAACCAAGTTATAGTAAGAAAACTATAAAAGTGAGATTACCATTTTGTGTCAAATTTATTCTAGTTTCAGAAACACATAAGCATTATACAAATTTATGAAACTATAATAACACTATATAACAAAAAAGCAGCGATGCGCATAAATTGTGAAAATAGGGTGTATATGTAAGAGTTTGCTAATAAAAGTTTTACTAATACAGTTTTACTTCAATACATGTTATATTGCATATTTAAAACTATAGTATTCCTTAGGCTTTTTTATCCCGAATCCAATGGTACATGAATCGAATCGATACGTTGCCGGAATATACTGTAATGAGTGATTATGCAAGGGAATGTTTGTTTATCAAAATTTTGACGAACAACAATCATCAATGGGTTATGTTTATCAAAATTTTGATGAACAACAGTTAGAGGGTTAAAGAAATTGTAATAAAGAATATTCTGACTTCTGACTATTTATAGTACTGTTATAATAACTACTAAGTTAGTACATGTTTATGATAACCTAATCTAAACCTATTTATTGCGTAATAAAATTTCATAGCCTATTTCCATTACTTTCCTTATTGGTTGCATAAATTCGCATCAGTTGTTAATGGTTACCAAGTAACCTAATACCAGAAAGTTGTTATGAGACCGTCAAATCATTTAGCCCAGGTTTTATTGAAATAACAGTCTCCCGGTAATAGGTTACCACTGATTAACCTGTTACAGAGATTAATACTACTGGCTTTCTATAATGGCTATAGGTATAATGACGATGTACATGTTTTATTTGTGTCATATAAGGTGTCAGACAAATTTATCCTTAAAAAAGTAAAAAACATGTAAATGTTATACTGTTTAGTTTGTTAAATTTTATAAACACACATATATTTTTATTTTTCATCATAAAATTATTAATTTTTAAGACATAAAAAGAGCCAAACTAGACCGATATTGTAATTTGAAATACGTACAACGTAATTTGCTTCAAGTAGTTATATGGAGTGTTATTTCAAGTAATAGTTAACTCATGAATAACGATGATTTGATAAAAATACCTAAACTATCAAATACAAAAACATTCTAATTATTTCCAGATTTGAAATAACTATAAAGTATTTTGGTACGGCATTTTTTTCGGTAGTTTAGATGATCATAGCCATAATTATGGTGATGGACACTTATTATACTGCATCCGATTTTTGAAATTGTTACTTGTAGGAACAGTCTTATTAGGTTTCCTGCTCTGGCCAAAGGTGCTACCCTACACAGGATGACAGGAGGCATTCGCGTCAACCCGTTTCCCTTTACTAGTTCATTTTCCAAGAAGTTCTATTTTTTATGATTGTCCATTATATTGCTTTCATATTCATTTTATAAGCATTTTCCAATTCAAAAGTCAAAACAAAATGTTAAAAAATGAATAAAGTAAGTTAGCCTAATTATTTATAATGTAAAATGAATAAATTTAATTTCATGAATTTTAAAGTTAATAACCCTGAAGTATTCGTTATCCTGACAATTAGGAATTTTAGTTGTAAATGTAATTTAAAAAAATTGTAATGAAACCTAATTGCTAGTTTACATAAAGTAAAAACTGAACAAGTAAATACTTACTAATTTGCTATGAATGAATAACTTCCATTAATACTGTCGTTATAAACTTACGAGATATTCAGAATCAACTAAACCAATAATTATTATTTATGCAAATATTATGTGAAGTAGAAAAATAGGATAGCATTTTAAACATGTTTATGAAAGAGATTGGGCAGACGAAGACAGAGACACATCAAACACCTGTCTTGTTGTCTTTTTTTTTTTTTTTTTTTTTTTTTTTTCTCTTTTTAAGCCTCAGCTTTAAGCTATGCTGGCTTCGTTGTACACTGATATTTTATTTCACTGGTATTTTTGATTTACAAAGTACACTATCAATCGTGTCTAAGTATTTATTTACAAAGTACACTATGAATCGTGTCTATGCCTGATTGGACCTCCCCGGGATTTGAACCCGTGATCTCTCGGTTAGAGAGCCGAGACTATAACCATTAGTCTACGGAGGAGGACATGTCTTGTTGTCATCGGTGTGTCGACATTTTTAAAGACAAAAACACATGATTGATAAATAACATATCATAGAGGAAAATAACCAGACAGGATCGGATTTGAAAGTAACCAGCAAACCTTACGAAAAAGTATCTGCTATTCCTTCACCACCTACTTTGACTTTTCAGAGAACAGCATAGAGTATAAAAGATGGAAACTAAATCTTATATTTATTATATAAGGGGAGTGTGTGGCAGAAATTTTGTTCCGTACAGCTAGTTCTGCTTTTCAAAGGATGTATATACCATACTAAATTTTGTGTTCAGAGTTTTAGACTATTTTTATCTTATATTAATTATCTCATTATTATGAATTGATCATTTTTCATTATTGTGAGAGTTTATTAGTTGCAATATCCTACGAAGATTTTTCATGTCCCGTGTGTTCCCATTGGGCACTCAAAAGTCTCAGCTTCCTCCTCACTATGAAAAGAAAAATATCCCTCGAGATAGTACCCTCATTCAAGCTCATACCACATGAGCTCTTGTAAAGGTTATCTTTAACTTTGGTACTACTAGTGACATATTTAGTAGTATCAATATCACAATTGTGAGGAATGAGCTATTAACCATTAGTATCTTATCGTGTGTGTAGCAGCATACATGTTTTGGAGAAACACAGTCTAGACAGTAGAATCTAGTCTTCAAAATGTAGTTTAATTTCTACAATAAGTTACACTTTCGTCTGAATATGTGTTTAATACATTTCTTATTAAACTTCTTTCGTATGATGTTGTTTTATTAGTTATTATGCTGGAAATACTGAATTTAACACTCATGATGATTTTGATGTTTTTTTAGTTTATGCAGTTTTTGGGAAATGCGTTGAAGTTGCTACACATTTAGTTGAACACAGCGACAGTGTTAATAACATATTGCATAGCATTGGCTATAGCTTCATCATTAAAGTTGCCACAGCAGATTTCATGTACTTTATTTCATTATAAGTATCAGTGACCTTATAATGAATGGTAAACCTCAATTTCTTCCTTATTATAAAAGGGTCGTTATTTTATATAAATCAATAATTCTTTATTTATAATCATTAAAATTAGAATACATGTAAATATTGTTCTACGCATTAATTAAATTTAACATGCAAAGATAAATATATTTTCTTCTTCACCTAATCTTGATTCTAGCTCATTTTTTTGCACAAGCGTTTCTTATACAGGAAGGTGAAATTTTCCTTTGTTGTGTGTTGTGTTAATGCACAGCTCTATGCCTTGTTAAGTCTTCATAAGAAAGTAAATATAATACAGAGGGAAAGTCAACGTTAAAAGTCTGTGTCTAGATTAAGTTTCGACGCACTCTTCCGTTGTAATACCCGCTATAGCTCACCGGAAACAGGAAATTTTAGTTTTCGGTTCCTGTATGTGACAATAATTAACACTAGTAACTAGTAACATAAAAGAGTACAAATTAAAAGATATACATTGAAATAACAGTGAAGAACCGCAAGTACCAAAATGAGTTTCTGCAAGGTCCTCTTCAGCCAGTCATTCTGAGAGCCTTTTTGTAATTTCTTTAAACGCTACAAGTTAGCACTTGAATATCTACCCAATCAACTATCCCATATTGCTTTGGAAAAAACATGATATGCTATTGTAGTTTCTGATTAACTGACTGCTGAGGTTCTCTTTAGGCCAACATTTTCAGGGCTTAGTACTTTTTATAGATTGCCTATATGGCTATCCTATGATATATCACTGTCAAGAATTGCAGTGATGTTTCAATAATATGTTCACGTTCTGAAGATCAGAAAGTTCTGTTGGAATAATCTTATTTTTTCCAAAATACATCTGTTTAGTTTCATTTTAATCAATAACAAGATCATTACACATACAATATTGTTATAGTAACCTTACCGTTGACAGTTATGTATGTGTCAACGTAAGAGTACCTTAGTAGATCGTTTTTTAAATTAAATAAATATTGTTACGGGGTTGCTTCAATAAAACACTCGGCAAATATTGAATCCACTAAATATTTATTAATCTTACCAATCAAGCTAAATATAATATCTACCGTGCCTAAAACTAGGCTGGCTTTAAATAAATTACTTGTTCACAAAATTCACCAACTTTCACTAATTTATTCTATTACAATCACTAAATAACTATTACGCACTATTAACTAAATTGACTATTTAAGTACATAACAGTCTATTTAACACTGACACAGTCAATAATAATTATGAACACAATTCCATCTGTCACGATCTTGAGTATTACTACTAATCCTATCACTTCATAAGTTCACTTCCGGAGCTCAACTCAACTCGCTGCGTCACTACAGCTCTTTATAAGGCCATTGGCGCTTCCATAGCATTCAAGTGGAGAAGTTCAGAACCTACCAAATGAGTGGAGAAGGGTCACTGCACCCATCCAGGGTTCAGAAAAGGATGCGGGGATGGTTGGATCAAAGAAATCCAATCCAATCCACTGACCACTCCCCTTTTAACAAGGCTATTAATCTATTGTGTGTGTGTGTGTGTGTGTGATCTGGCAAAAATTACTTTTTCAAGCATTAGGTAGGAGTGAGATGTTCTAAAGTTGGCTGGTTCAATTTTCTTGTAGTTCTTGCTGGTTCACAGCACAATAATGAGATGCCGATAGTCACACAGGACCTACAGAATAGTGCCAGACTTTTATAGCACCTAAAAGTTGGTGGGGCTCGCTGGAGAGGTAGGCCGCTATAATATTGTTAGTGGCCTGTGGGCGGACCGTCCATCGCATGAGTTGCATGTTTAGGGAGAATTTCTTTGAATTGGTGGTTGACATGAGCTGGGCGGATTTCGTCAACGCACTAGTTGGTAGAATGAAGGCGGTCAATATTGCAGATACTGAAATTTCATTAATATACAAAAATATAACTTGTTATAACGCTTAAAGTCATATAATAAATTATGAATTGTTAAGTTACTTAAATACATATTAGCACGAATATTAAACTAGGAATCTTGGAATAATCTGAATTTTAGGAACCTATATAGTTGTTATTTTCTAAGAAATCAAAGGTACGTAAAAAATATTTGTGATAATTTTGTAATGCCCCAAAATCAAGAATTAAGTACTGTTATTTTTTACAAATGTTTCTTACATGTAAAGTAAATGAGTTCAGTTATATCAGTACAAGCTATATGGGCCCTATATGCGCCACCCACCTAGGCGTTTCAAGAATTAAGTATAGTATTAGGAAGGAACATGGTTATTTTATAGTCTTTGGTTCCCGACACATTAGTGATAATTTATTGTTGGATTTCCATCTTTACAAAACAGTAAATCTAAATACAAATACTCTCTAAAGTATAGTGTAAAAGTGCAATGGGACTATATATAAATCAGTTACAAAACTTGTATGAATTAGAATATATAATTCAAGTATACGATTTACAACATCCACAGTTACCTATGACAATTCACTAATAAATTTATATACAAATACAAAGCTGAGGACATGCACATAAACCCACACTTATAGCTCTACAATAACACACAATACTAATTTACAACATAAAACGGTATCGTAAACTACAGTTTTATGGCAACGCATTACAGTAAGTTATATAATTTATGTTTTCGCATCCTAAATTGTTTCATGTTAATTAGTCATTATTTTAAACTAAAAGTTGTCAATTAATTATATAAAGCTTAAGAATGTAAACAGAGTTTAGTAATTTCTTAAAGAATTTGTTGAATAATATAACTTGGTGAACAATTTTTTTTCGTAAAGATTACAAAATCTTTGTTGTTTGTTTCCAATTTCATAAATGCATAGTATGTTTTTGAGTTTGCTGCTTTAAATGACAGATAAATATTATTTTTAAAAGCTTTTTAGTTTGATAAGTTGTTTAGGATATGTAAAGTATTGTATCTCTCTATAATATAGAGAGTACATATTATGTAACAGAAATACCTCACTCACTCAATTTAATTCACCAATTCTTTGAAATCCCAAAAAGTTAAAATTAGGCACAAATATATTGCATGACTGAAATAGAAAAAATAAATCATTTTCATAAATAACCCATTTGTAAGGGTTGAATGGGATTGTAATCCCTAAAAGAAGAACTTAATTTTTGTTTGTCAAACTTCCCAATGTCTTAGGAACATTACATTTGGCACACAGTAGTCATAACTTACATAGAAAAACAAAATCATATTTATAAAGATTAATTACTAAAAGTTACGATCATATTTCAGCCCCTAGAAGAATTGTATTTTTTAACTCCTCACTATCTGAAAAATGTAAAATTTCACACACCTTGTTGGTTGCTTGTCAAACAGAAATTAGGTTTTATTTATTTATTTTTTATTTAAAGTATGATCGTGTAAAATGACTTCAATAGAGCTTTACTATTGCCTTCAAGGTTAATTTGTATAAATGAACTTTCCTCTGCTTCATATTAATAGATAATACACTAATAATTTACACTAAACCTGGAATACCACTTGTTTTTATTTACTAAATAGTTTACAGCTGTAATTCTGCGTATAATGCCTCGTATTTTAAAACCATAATGTAGGCAGTATAATATATTCTCATCACAGCTCGTACCGGTACTAATCAAACTTGCTTGTATTGTTTGACATCTTGGTCAGGTGTATTAACCGTATTTAGTCATCAAGGTAGCAATATTCACACAGGCAGATGTAAATGATAATGAACAAATAATAAGATTTTCATGTTTGAAAGAAAGGGTAAAATGTATTCAATTTTGCTCTATTGTAATAATTATTGTAATAATTTTCTATCTTTGCGAAAAACCTAAATTTAACTTTTTTTTAAATATTCCTCCTTAGTAAAAGTCTAGGTAAAAAATACAATGTACTAATATTTGCCATTATAAATATATCTTAAAATGTGGGCCCATAAAAAGTAAACGACAATCATTTGTAATTTATTTAACTGCATATTACACGTGTTTCGGTATTATGTCATTTCCATAGTGTACAAAATAAACTCTAATAAAACAAACAAAATAAGTGAAAATCTACAAACAGAACATCTGAAACAAATATTGAAATAACAATACAGACAGTTGTAATTTTGTTCTTCTATTCAAAGTTGCAATTTTCTTCTAAAAAATAGGCTTTAAACTCGTTTTTAGATTTTAATTCAGAATGATTTGAGGATCTTGACTAAAATGTAAATAAATGTGCGCTTTTTATATATCCATGTATTTTCCTTTCCTCTCAATTTGAAGAATTTCCTCATTCATTTCAATAAGTTCATTTTTTTTTATTTGGTTAGTTTCTAAATGCTCTAAAAATAAAATTACCTTAAAATATTAATACATTGCATATTTAAATGCATTTTAGTTTTCCAACTTAATTTGCATAAAGAATAACTTAAATGTCATATTTCAGCACAATCAGTTAAACGTGAAAGCAAAAAAAAAAACAGACAAAGTCACTTTCGCATTTATAATATTATTAGGATTTGTAGGTACAGTTTTCAGTAATTGTAACAAAAATAAAATCGTCTGTTGCAACAGTTCTGATATGTAAGGTATGACAAAAAATTCAAGTTTAGTTTTAAAACACACAGTAATTCAAGTAAAGTTTTATAAAATGAAAATTACTTCAAGATGGTCATTACTGCTCATATTTATAAATTGAGTTATGGACCTTTTTAAATTTTTAATAGACTGAGGTGTCCTGCAAATCACAATAAAATTATAAAAAGACACATGCTTCACTTACATGTACTTTATTATAAAGCGGTCTAACACTCAGGTTTTAAGTTCAACCAGAAATTTATTTTAAAGATAAATATACACCATAACTTAGCGCCTTCAAGATTTGGCTATTTAATATCGCCACTGTCTCGTAATTGTAGTTTATAATGTACAGGCGCTTGAAAACTTATCTTAACTTCAATATTACTGAATTTATATTATAACTGCTTAAATTTGTAAATCTAAAACCATTCTCGAATGTACCTGAAAACTCCCAAAAAATGTTATTAAAATCGGTCCAGTTCAGTTAGGAGGCGCTCAGTTTTTAATTTAATGTTCAGAGTAGGTATCATTTGTTTCTGTTTCTGAAACTCTATGTTTCAGTCACCAAATATATTAAAATAAAATATCAAATAGTATTTACACTTCTTTAATCAGGTACTTTAAACATTTCTCTCACTAATTGAAGTTCATTATTGAATTTAACCTTACTATACACTGTTTGTTTGGATCTTGGTATAGAAGCTCACTTATCGTGGTTGCATTTTATCTGTCTTGTAGAACTTTATCATAAAACTAGCCGAAGGACTACATCAGCCAGTGTAAGTTCGTAACTTTCAATCCCACGTGTGGGATTGCTATTATTTTCTTTCTGCTAGCCTCCAAGCTACAGTTGATTGTATTCTGGGTTCAAATCTGACACATCATGATTGTAGTGTTGCCATTGTGTGTGTGTTATTTTTATAAATGAAATTAGTACATAAGTAATAATTAGTACACAAATTCATGGCCCAAACTAAGAGATAGTGAAATTAAAATATACTAGATGAAAGAAAGACACCTTTTTATTTTACTTTTCCAGAAGAAAGTAACCATGATGACTCAGGAGGTCCTTAAGTATCATGCACTAAAATGTTAACAACACTTACATATCCTAGATCTAAAAACAGAAGCATCTCACAAAATGCACCAATTATCTAAGAAGAGTCTGCAAGCAACACAGCAATTAGATCACCCTCTGCAATGACTAAGAGTAAATTTAATTTTTACAGCCACATTTTTCTCAAACAAGTATCTAACTAAAGACACTACATTTAAGAAAATATCATACTACAGCATGCAGCAGTGGGTACTGCCCATCCCAGATGAATACAACTAGGCGTTTCCTAAATGAAATGGTCAATGCAGACATTGCTATCTACATTACTGTTTAATAAATAATATAATTTTACACATAAACTTTTTCAAAATGATTTGAATAAAAGATTTGAAATATCAATTTGCTTTTAATATATACTCACAACATTCAAATATACTGTTGATAATGAAAAAGAAACTGTTTTATTGTATCACATGCGTGTTTTTATTTATAAACATAATAAACTGGGGTTTATTGGTGGGTAAACCATTACTAATATTTACTACTGTATCTAATATTGTTACACTTATTATAAATATTTTAAAGAACTTACTTTGTAAGAAATGTACATTGTGAAACACAAGCTGTACTAAATTACTTTTGATTTTTGTATAACGTATGTATAAATAGGTAGGCCTACTGGATATCTTTGAAATTGTTATAAAACTCCCACATTTTAAATTACATTTAAAGTAGGCAGATAAAATATTCACTCACTAGTTATTTTGAAAACTTAGGACACAAAATCATAAAACAAGTTATTGCAAGAATCAACAACCATGATTACCATACCGTACCATTTATTAGGTTTTGTTTTGTCTGGCCGAAGCCTATTAGGAAGTCCTGGAAATACCAATAGCAGGTTTTGCCATCATCTCTTATTATTTACCACATTCAGACCACTTTGATTACAATAACTGGACTGTGCTTATAACTAAGTGTATCCATTCTTTCTAAGACAGATACAATTCAACTTTCTTAATTTCCTCTATTAATCCATATTTATCTGAACACTAGCTGACACCCGCGGATCACATGCACTTTTCAAAATTAAAATCCTTACTCTGCTACAATAGAACACCTATAATCTGTCACCTACGAGACTGGGAGTATGGTCAGAACACAAAAAAGGTTGGATTATCCAAAAATGCTAATATATAATGTATTTATTACATTTTTAATATTATACAGTACAGTAAATATATGTATATATATATATATAATTAAATAGTTATTATGATTATTATTATTACATACAGTACATACTTTATATTTATACATACAGTTTAATATAAAGAAACAATTTTTCAGTGAAATAAGCAAGATATGAACTTAAAAAAGTCTATATGCATTGTTTTAAGTAAAAACAACAAACAAATTACTTAGAAAAATGTCAGTTATGTATTTTTGTATAGCAGATGAAATCCTAGACTTAGCTGCAGTGTCCCTCCATTTCTTGATCTACAAAATGTCTATTGGAGTTGAGGTTGGGTTCTGCTCTATGTATTGAAGGGCGATGTT
>NW_025783203.1:0-31536 GCF_021130785.1 Homalodisca vitripennis | reverse complement strand
TAGAATAGAAACCAAATTTATTAGATTTATTACATAAGTATTGCGCTTCTCTTGCAAACAATGTCCTTTTTAATTACGAGTTAATATAAACCAGCCTTTTAAAATTATAACTATCTACAGGTATTTAAGAAAACTAATCCAAAAATGTATTTTCTACGGATTTCAAGAATGAAAAAGGAAGAGCTAGTTTATATCACTTAATGATGGGAAAATAATGTATTATAGATAATAGCACCAATGGAGAAAATATGTATGTAGACAATTGTCTGGTGAATAAATGGTACGGGAAATTATAAGATTGTTTTAGGATCCAAAGTTACCTCTGAATTATTGGCTATAATTCACGCCCCCCCCCCACCAACGTAGTCTTTACATGTTTTATTTAAACACAAGCAGGTTGCTGAACTACACTCAATTATCTTTGGTAATGTCTTGACATTGATTAACATTAAAAAGTATTCTAGCGTTAAAATACTAATGAATGATTAATCGGTAGATTGAAAGCAAAATATGTAATTTAGCCCCTAGTTAGGAAATTGTGGAACTATAATTATTGTTAAACAGTATATTTTATAAATTACTATATAGTATAATTTATATATTAAATATATGTATATATATATAATATCTATATATATATATATATTATATATATATATATATAAGTAGATAATAATATGGGGTTCCCTGGCAGCACATTTCGGAGCCGACCGGAAAAGCCAATTGTAAAATACTGTTTCAAATTGGTACCATAAAGGAAGCTGAGAAATAACACAGCAAATCTCAATGGAAAAAATTAACCGGAAATCTTTACAGGTTCGTTCGATCTCCAAAAAAGCGATCGGGTACATTTCTATCTACTCTGAGGAATGAAAAATTAACCAAATCTATAGGCTGTTTTGCTTCTACTTTCTTAAGCTGTGGCTTTGTAAAAATATGTTGTCAAAATCTGGCTACGTAATAAAGGATTTATCTTAATAAAATTTAATCAATTTTAAAAACATTTTTACCTTAAAAACATACTTGTACTTTAATAAAAACACTTTTCTACTAAATAAACAACAATGAAACTTCACCTAAGCTCTCTTCAGGTTTTCTAGCATTTCAAAAAACTTACAAAGAAAGACAATTTTAACGCAGTTCAACGAATTACCAAAACATTTTAAAGAACAGTTGATACTTTCCTTTAAATTGATTACAGAATTCCAAAGAACTTTGTAAAGTCTTTTGCAGAAAAATAAACGTTCTAATGGAGTGTTTTTTTACTTTCGGCGCAAAAGAAAACTAAAAAAGTAAGGACACAAGGGATTACATATTTAATATAATTAAGAAAGTAATATATTGAAAAGAAAAGTAAAAAAATAAAACAAACAGAGAGTTTTCATCGTTTTTTTATGACATTTTCCCCATATTATTACGCTTTCTTCTCAAGATGAATCAACGACTTTAAATTGATGAATTTCTTAGGAATTTTTGTGGAGTATCAAGATTTATCAACACAATTCATTTAAAGGAGAGATATTATTAGAATTTTTCTTTACTAGAATATAAGCCACATTTTGGGTGATTGAAATCAAAAGGTATTACTGTAGATAATATTCCAATTGTGATTCCTATTGAAGAAAGACACCAACTATGGTTATCAAAACGCAGTTTTACTAATGACGTGGGGAGGGATAACTTGCATGTTTTAGAGGCACAACACTGAAATAGACTTTATTCTACAAAGTTAATTGATTATAATTTCTTTATCTTTAATAGTCTTCTTATCCAGTCAACAATCAAGTGTAATTTTTCATTTTTTGTTTAATTCTTTAATCTTTTTTTCATCCAAAACAGTTCATAAAATCTGTTTCGGCAAGGTGTACTTTACATATTCTTCCAACTCGGCAATTATTGTAAACCCGAAATTTATCTGTTCATTTTCTCCAAATTCAAAGGATTTCTATTTTTTTTGTTTCTTCCTTTCTTCCAATTCATTTAACTTCTTCTTATACTTCTTTATTAAACTTACATTCTCCATATCATTTAACTCTTTCAAGAACTCACATTTAAATAGGAGAGGAGAAAAAAAAAAATTTTAAAGACGGAAAAAATGAAATTTGCTAACACAATCACTCGAGGAACAGAAGTCGAGGGAATTGCCATACATCATTCAATTGTTTTGACGACGGTTCTTCATTTTCTTTCTCCAAATGTACTATAAATATAATCGAGGGATTTCTGGCTTAAAAATCTGTAGACAAATTCAACATCCAGATAATGAAAAAATAGTCAGGTAATATCTTTTCATAATATAACGTAGTGTATCGATACCTACAAACCTAATGTATTCTTTGAAAAGGAAAATTAATTTTGTTCAATGGTTCCCAAAGAGATAAGTAAAAATTTTTATTTCTTTTTTTCTAAATTCTTGTAACAAATTTTGTTTGTTTTTCACCTCCCGTATTGTTAATTTTGTATAAGCAGATTATTCCAAAAATGTGTTAGGTTTATTTCGAAATTTCCTAGGTTTAGGTCTTTCGTACAAAATTAAATTACAATCTCTACTCAAACTAAATATTTTTTATCAATAATTTCTCCTCTATTATGAACACTTTGTAACAGTTGGCATTATACTCTTCCAATTTAAACAAAAAGATTTTTTTATGAAATGGAGATTATGCTGAAACTAACTCTGCCGGAGATATAAATTTTTCAGCGCATAATGTTTGTGTTTACACTTTCTTACAACAGAGATAAAATAGAAATAAATTTCATTCTATTGTTACAACTATTTAGGATTATTTTTGTCTATGTATTACAAAGATTATTCCGGATGAAATCCTCGAGATTTTTCATCAACGAAAAAGATATATATTTTTTGAAGTTATTAGAAGGAATGGAAAGAGAATAATATGAACATCATCAATTATTGAGAAAAAGACAAAATGGATATGATTGTGTCTTTGGTGTAGTGTTGTGCGTTTAGTGTGCGTGTTTGCGCTATGGGGAATCACATCACATTCAACTTCTACGGTTGTCTATTGTTTAGAGACTTGGCCCTGCACCTGCTACTGTTCCAAACCAAGTTAAATAGGCTTAGGAGCTGTAATTCGGGGGGTCTTAGACTCTGGAATTTTTTTGTTCCCAAGTCTCAATTTTCTTTGGTAACCTACTGTGTTTAGAAGTTGCATGGGAGAAGATACAATTAGGCGAATTTGTGTCGGCGTGTTTTTGGTAAGTGTAATGTTGTATTAGATGAACGATGTGAATGAATGTAAATGAACCGAATTTAAGGAAAGAGAAGGAATTAAGGGAATGAAGTGGAGAAAAGGTGTGAGGAAGCAAATGGCGCGCCAACCACAAGTTGTCATTACTCGGCTTGTTCTATAGTCATTACACTATGGCCACTCGGTGTAAAGACTTGTCCCCAACCACCTGAACGGACCAAACCCATGTTCTTCCTCAATAAAGAAGCGCGCCTGAAAGCTCTGGGGATTTGAAACCCAGAACCTTTCAGGCTTTTGAATAGGCAAGCGTTTTCATTACCAAACTGAAGCTACGGAGAGTCTCGGAAAGTTATATAAAAGCTATATCTCTTGCTATATAAGTTGTTCAATTAGGAGTGCTTAGTTTTACAAATTTATTTTAATAAATAATTTTATATTCTCAAAAAACCACGCAACCGATTTTAATGTAAATTTGGTTACACATATAGTAAATACTTAACTCTTTCGAACTTAACTTATCCATAAGGGCTGAAATTCATCCACCCTTATTTCTTAAATATTCATTAAAAAAATAAAAAAAATTATCAGAAAAAATCTGGAAACTTCAAAAACAAGGGCGAGTTACAAACTTAAAATTTCATTGGAAACAATACACTATAAATTTTCCAAAAAACTACCACCCCTATCATACCCTTATCTTAAAACTCTTATATCTCGAGAAAGAAACTTACTTGAGAGCTTTTTTGCATGAAATTTGAGGTATTATAGGGATCAGTAAAATATCTAAAGTATTTTTTTAACAATCAATAACTTCCGGTCTTCACAACCCTTAAGATGATCCTGTGGTAATAGTTTTTTGTTAATTATCATCCCCATTTTTTAAGATATTCTTTTGAAAATTAAAAATGAATACTTATATCAATGTTCTTTAAAACAATTCTGTATAAATGTATGTAGGAATTATCCAATGGAATCAATATTAGACATCAATAAAGACGATTTTTTTTCAAAAATTTTACTGAATTTCTTCTGAATAATCGTTCTTTAATCACATTCGATAGAGCTTCTAGGCGGCTTAATAAAAAATTTCATCAGAAAACCACAAACCACATAACCCAAATCGCCGGTTTGTAACAGCTTTTATGAAAAAATCCATATTGATAAATTATATTCAGTTCTTTGAACCAGAAATATTTGTCAAAACTCTCTTGGTTGTATCAATGACATAAAATAGGTCTATTCGCTAACAAAATTTTCTTTAGGATTGTAATACAATTTCTCTTATTATTACAGTAAACTTTCTGTGAAAATCTTTGATACATCTGATACATTGATTCTGAAAATGGACCTCCGAGGAATATTGTTTAAATTTTGTAACTAATTCATCTGGATTAATAAGAAACCGTTCAATTTTTACTCTGATATTTTTTTACATTCAAATCTATCAAACTTTGAAGGATTTGTTTTCTTGATTAATTTCTGTTCTTATCTGTTTGAAAACCTATAATAACGAACTTGGGATTGAAGATAATTTCTATAAATGTTTGTAATAGTTCGAAACGAAATAAGTTGTTCCGGAAATACCCTTTTTGTTCAAATTACATTGCCAAATCTAGAAAAATTAAACATATTGTTTTGACTTTTTGTAATTTCATCAATCAACCTTATATTTTACTCGTAGTTTTATACATCAATCAATTGGAACTCATAACTAAAAAAAATCTGTTAATTGTTATTTTTTCCATCAAACAGGACATAAACATTTCCACGTTGCAGTTCCTTAGAATCAACATTCATCGTCTTCTGCTCTTTATAAAACTTAGATAAAAATACCTCCTTTATAGATCGGAATTAGTAAACATTTTCAAAAAAATCCTAATCCTAAAATGAGGATAAATTTTCCAGCTGCTTCAAAAACACCAAATTTAAAATCTGATTCAAAAGCCATTAGAAGTTTGAGAAATAACAATCACTTTTTGAATACGATAAATAGTTCCTTTAATTGTGCTTAATTGGCCACAAGTTTTCGAACTTCTGTCTATCTAATTTATTGTCGTTTTCTTACCTTCAATCTTAGAAAATAAAAACGGTATATAAGAATTATCGATTAATCTAACACATTATCAGTTCCAATGGATATGCTTGACCATCTTGTTTTGTTAAATGTTCCCAGAAATATTAAAAACTGGAAGTTAGACGAGCAAAAAGTTTATCTCCAATAAATCAATATTAAACTCAGAGTTCTTTTTATTCGGTTCGTTTCAAAATGCTTGGTTTTACTAATTGGATTAGAAATTTTTAAAACTCCCGCCCTTTCTAATATCCACTAGGCATATATTTTCTGTAGTCTCCGCCATTTAATAAGAGAAAATTTAGAAATTTTAAACATCATGTATCATTTTTTCATCGATCTAATGTACGTTTTTTATAAGAAAAGATATAAATTTTAGTAAAATAATTAAAAAGATTAGAGTCATTTTTAATGATCTACTTCGTCATATTCAGGATTCTCTTCCTTAAATTTTGCGATCTCGGTCACATATTTCAATAAAATCTGCACAGGATAGTAACCGCTATCTATAATATTGTTCCAATCAACTGTATCTTTATTTTCATCCAAAAACTTTATACTTCAAGTGTTGATAGAGACAAAGAACAGACATATGATCTTTTAATTGATAATGTATATTTTCTTGAATGAACTCTGATGATAAAGTTTGATATTTAGCAATGTTATACCAATTCAATTTGTTTACGTATAATCTCATCATATCTTCGGATAATTCATATTTTTGAGAAATGTCATCCCAATGTTCTTTTTTTCAAATCTCTTTCGTGTTGCATGATAAAAAGATCGAAAGCACTGTAATGTCCCGCCATCTCTATTTATTAAGAACAAATTTCAAAATCAAGTTTTTATAAATTGGCTCTTTTTAGTGTTACATTCAGCACATTTTCCAGATATTCTCTTAACTCCATTGATGTTTGCATTAGTATTTTATATCATTTGTGGCAGTTTTCTCTTTACATCTCACACAATATATGAGTGCCATTTATATAAGGAAAATTAGTCATCATAGCCGCCTTACTCCATTACATCTGTTGTCGATGTTTTCAAAAGTTTTATCGACATCTTCTTTAAATTTATTAAAGTTTTCTTCTAGTTTATTTACTTTATCGAGATATAAAGAGTATTGGATCATCTATTCTTTTTAAGTAATTCATTATTATGTGTTACATTCTCATTGAAACGTGTACCTAAATTTTCAAAAATGTTTATTTTCTCATTGAAACGTGTATCAAAATTTTCCAGAATTTTGTTAATTACTTCACCAACTAATTCATTAACATTATTTTTATATGTATTAAAGTTTTCTTCTAGTTTATTTACTTTATCAAGTAATTCACCGACATCGTCTACTGATCTTTTACTTCTTTCATCAAGTTTTTCATAGACTTCTGTTGTAAAATCTTTAACATGCTGTTTATGATTCTCATAATTTTGTTTTAGTTCATTAAACATTTTAATAGGATCTTCTAATTGAATCATTACAACAACATCAAATGGATTAATTTCTTTACTAACACCGCTAATTCTTTTTCCTTTAAAATCTAAGGCATTTTTAACATTCGGATCATGTAAATCAACAATATCGATGTTTTCTGATAATTTTAGAGGTTTTAAAATTTGTTCTTTAACAACAACATCATGTTTGTCAATACCAGGTCGAACACCGACAATTCTTTTTTTATTAGCTAAACTAACATAATTCTTTTCAACTTTGATCGCTTCAGTAATTTTATCAGCTTTTTCGATATGAGACATTAAATTGGTAAATAATTTTTTTAAACCATCATCAACTTCTTTTTCCAATGTTTTTATTTTATCAGCAAACTTCATTTGAACTCATGAAATTTGCAAGTTTGTTATCATATTCTGCTTTAAAATCTTCAATCTCGACAGCAAACATATCTGAATCTGGAAGGTTTTGTAATACATTTTCTAACTTGTTATCAAACTCATTTCTCAAACTATCAAAATTCAAACTATTATCTACATTTTGAATAATTTGTGTTCCAAATACGTCAAAAATATTTTGTGAATCCATATTTATTAAGTAATAATTTGTTAACAAACTTCTTTAAAATCTTTACCAGTACTCAGTTCATTCAAAACAAAAACACATAAATGACCACAAATTGGGGGATCTTTATAGTCTTGAATCTGAGAATCATTGTAGTAGACGCTTGATTTTTTCAAATATTTAATCAATTCTATAGGTGGTTTGTCCTCAATTCTTTCCATACGAATCAAAATAACATGCATTCTTATCATTTTTATAATAAACAAATCCAATGCGTTCCACTTCCCATAATCGAGTCTAAATTCACAATATTCCACATTCAAATTTCTTAACTTTTTCAGGTAATGTATCTCTCATGAAGATTCCTCTAAAATGTTTAATATTTTTGCAGATTTCTTCCAATTCCCGAATGTTAAAGGTTTAAATTTTTTTTTTCAATGTTTGATTTCACGTAATTCAAAGTTTTTTCATCTAATCCAGATCCTGTAACATCTTCCAACTCTTTATCTAACCAATTTAAAATGTTTCGAACAATAGGAATCACATCCTTTTTAACGATTGGAGCAGCTTTACGAACATAAGGAACAACATTTTTAACAACTGGAATATTTTCTCCAAAATCTAATAAATCTTTCAAAAGTCCACCATTTTTGAGTTCTTTCAACTGATTTATAAGAAAATTCTATTCTGGTTCCTTTATTGTTTTTCTTATGTTTTTCGAGTTTATTGTATTGTCTATTTGTTAAAAATATCTTATCTTCGCCATTTTTTTAGTTGATCTATTTTAAATTGAATACTAACGGGTATTTTCTTCTTAAAAAGCGGATTTTATTTTTTCTTTCTGATTTTTGCTGAAGTTTACGTTCACCTCCATTTATATAGTTAAAATTTCAAGTTCTCTTCGATTCCCATTCCTAGTTTTCTCTTCAAAAACATTGCTCCAGCTGTTGGAAAGCGCAACAAATCTTTCACCTAGCATCTTTTGATAAAAATCTATCCATTGCCTTATCTTGCAAAACTTTATCTGCGATATGTCTGGAATTTGTGTCTCTATGTTTTTGCATAAAAAATATCGTGTTCCATAGCAGCTTGATCTAATTTATTTATACCAGTATCTCCTCTTTTAGTCTTTTTTCGAGTTTTGTGCCAGGCCCCAGATACTGATAAGTTGGTACGTGTAATTCAAAAGGTAAATTGTTGATTAAAATCATTCAAAAGTCCGCTACCTTCAATCATAGATGAACTTATTGCCGGCAAAACTCGTTTTAAATATTTAATTCCATCAGGTTTTTCAATCATTTCATCAAGTTTGTTCGAAATAAAATCTTTAATCGCTTTCTTTTCGTTCAAAAAATTGTTGTTTCCAGCCTTTTCTTGAGCATAAATATAATTAATAATTCCATCGAGTTTTGTCAAATCGTCGATATATCTGTATTCAATCTTATTATCACTGTTATTTTCTCACACCTGATCCTTCGATTCTTTTTTCCCAAATTGGTTTAATCAAATTGAGATATTTTTTACCTTTACTTGACTTTGGTTTCTTAGTTGATGGATTCATTATTTTTGTAAATTGAATCAGATTTCCATAAATATTTCAGTATACTTTTTCAAGTCTTCTTCAGAATATAAACCGTCTTTTGGAACATCAGTGCCTGTTAATAATCTCCATAAAAACCTTGAGTTCCTTCATATGTTTTTTCATTAATAATGCTATCATTATGCTCAAAATTCACGGGCAAATTTCCAATCATAAAACTTTTCTTTTTTTTCTGTCCCAATACAAACCAAATTTATTATCCTTTGCTCTAGGAAGAAATTTTTTACCAATTTCACAATTATTATATCCGTTGTTCCAGGACTTATTGGTTCAACTATGGTAGAGTCTTCAATGATTCGAGGTCTAAATGGTGTTGAAGATGGTAATTTTGGCAATTCAAACTCAGATTCTGGGTATCGAAATATCAGCAAATTGTCGTACAACTGGAACCAAATTCATTCAAATTTTTGATTATCGCTTAAAACATTTTCAATTTTGCCCTCAACATTTTTTATTGCAGAAGTTACAGGTTGATTAATTTTTTGAATAAGTTCTTGTTCTTCTTCATCCATTCGAATCTGTTCTTTAAATTCTTTGATTAATTTCTTTTCGATTTGATCAAGTTTTTTCGCTTCTTCAGAAGTTACGTTCGCCATTTATTTAGGAAAATTTTGAAAACGTGGAACGTAAAAAACGTGAACGTTGGAACGTAAAACGTGAACGTGGAACGTGAAACACGAACGTGAAACGTAAACACGAACGTAAAACATGAATGTGAAACGTAAACACGAACGTGAAACATGAACGTGGAACATGAACGTGAAACATGAACGTGAACGTGGAACGTGAACAGATTTACCGTTTTTCTGTTATTTTCATAATGTAAATAAAAATTAAAGATAATATAAAAATAATTGTAACAAATATTTTATCAAGTAGATTTGTCAGACCACTGAGCAGCATTTTATATTAGAAAATTTATTCAGATATTTACCATTTTTAGGCTTCAAAGTTAGATTAATAGTTAAAAATCCGTAGTCTTCCTTCCAAATTTTATCACATAACTCAATAAAGTGGTTAAAACTCATATCAGATCCCACATAATTGTTATAAATCTTTCTCGAATAGTGATCATCTTGCTTAAAAATACACAACATATTCAGGTTATTTCTTATAACTTGTTTATCAACCTTTGAAAAGCATTGAGAAAGATAGATACAAGAGATATTTTTGTGACGGGACATTACGAAATATTCCTTAATAACGTCTTGATTTTCTAAAATACAATCATCAAACACGATTAACGAATTGGGTTTACATTCGCTTAACGGAACTATGTCCTCAGAAGCATTATAAAAATGTGATATTTTTTTGTTTAAGTTTTTCTCAATATTTTCAAATCTTTCTTGTAATTTTTTATAGGCGTCTTGTTCTAAAGATTTACTAAAAACATACAAATTGGAATAAGGAATCAACCTATTGTAGATAAAATTCAATAATAAAGTTGTTTTTCCACATCCCACTTGAACCAACAATTAACAATCTGATTGGTTGATCTTTCTTATTTTCTTCAAACGTTTGAAGTTTTTATCTGATCTTTTTGCTTTAAAAATTTCTCCATTTAAATAGAAGATTTTCATCTTGAAGCAACGCTTGCGAAAATGAAGCTGTTCAAGTTGACTTCAGAAAGCTCTAAATTAGTTTTAAACTTGGAACATCCTATACACTTAGAGGAAGAATCAAATTATTTTATCGGTTTAAGCGGTTTTTATTCTGACAATTTTGTAATAAATATTAGTGAAAGTTTCTCCTTATTGTATAGGACTTTAGTGAGAAGAACATAACAAAATATTATGGTTTAAACAAAGGATATTATACCTTCGATCAAATAAAAAATTCCCTTAAAAATTATCTGAAAACATTCAAACAATCAGATAAATCTTTAAACTTTGACGAAAACAAGTTTGAAATGCAAAAAAAATTATCTCTCTAATAAAATTCAAATAAAATCACCAGTAAGAATAATGTTTTCAGCAATTATTGTAGATTTATTAGGGTTTGTTCAAGAAAACTATTGAGCCAAATCAGGTATATTTAGGAAAATAAAACGCCAAAATTTAGACCGTTCGATGTAATTGAAGTGCACTGCAATCTCGTTGAACCTAGTTTTGAAAAATCATACCGAACATTTACACAAAGAATCTGAAATTTTGTACACTTTTTTCCCAAATGTTGCTTATGGATCAAAAATCAGTGAAAAACCAAATGAAATCGATTATATTCCAATTAGAAAAAATATTAAAAGAATTCAAAAAATCGTTCTGACTATTCAAGACTCTGAGGGAAATTTATTAAATAATGAGAGTAAAACAACAATTTATTTAAGATTGTTGAAAGAATGATGAATCAAGGGGAGCTATTGAATAGCTTACCTTCAAATTTTCAAGAAAACAATTTTTGAATGTATAAATTACAGGAGTCTATCCCATAGACCCCTTAACAATCTTCATCCTGACCCTGTTTTTATCAATGAATCTGGACTTTATACTTGAAATAAAAATTACTAGTTAAATTTCTTTTCTATCTAAATGGAGTCAGTTGTAGACCTACTCAACAATCAACTTACATTCAATAATAAAGACATTTGCACGATTGTTGACGAAAATAATGAATTTTGGTTTAAGGCTAAAGATGTTGCAGAAATTTTACAATATGAAAATACTAGACAAGCTATCATAAATAATATTGATAATGACGAGAAAATAGCCTTTAAATATATAAATTACAAGAGTCTATGCCATAGACCCTTTCAAAATCTTCATCCTGACACTATTTTCATTAATGAATCTGGATTTTATTCTTTAATTACTAAGATCTAATAAATTAGAAGCAAAAAATACCCTTTCAAAAGTGGGTTACAAAAAAGAGGTTTTTACCCTCCATTAGAAAATTTGGTGAGTACAAACTTGAAAACAAGATTAAATATTTAGAGGACGAAGTTAAAACACTTGCAAATTAAAGATGAAATGAAATCATTGAAAATAGAGAATCAAGAATTGCGAATGGAATTAATGAAGAGAGATATGGTATGTAAAGATTTTGATAAGAAAAAACACCATGTTTTTGTGTTAAATTAAGAAGAATCACATGTGGGAATGGCCTTATTACGTTATCAGAGCTCAGAAACGAGAAATACCAAACCGATTAAAAATAAATCTAAAAATAAATTATCCTGAATTAGAGATTTTGTTCATTGATGACGAACCAAATTCTATCAATCTGTATAACCAAATGAAAGAATCTTTGAATATTTTATACAACGGAAATCATTTTACTACAAATATGGCAGAATCTCGACTGATTTATAGAATATCTAAATTACACGATGAAAATGTTTCTAAATTTTACTAAAAACTCTCGATTTATTATATTTTGTTTGTAAATGTTTAGCATAAACTAGGTAACCATCGTAGAATTTTTTTTTCATATTCACAAGGCATTTCGTTTTTATAACTTTCGCTGAAAATTTGTTTAGCACAATCTTTGCAAAAAGCATCTTTTCTATCTTTACTATACTGCCAGTATTAAATTCAGAAATATTTTTAATTTCTTTACAAAAGTAACACTTTTTCTCTTCTAAAGTTAATTTGTTCATTTTATCATATAATTCCTTACAATAACAGTCTTTTCTATTCTCTTCTTGACACTTTTGTACATTTCTTTTGAGACTCCATTTATATAGAAAAAATTATTACACGATGAAAATGTTAAACTCTTAACTTATGATATTTGGTTTGTAAATGTTTTTGATAATTATTTAACCATTTTATAGTTCTTCTCAACATTCACATTGAGTATCTTTCATAATATAATCTATGAAGATTCTTCTTTACACAATCTTTACAATATGAGTCCTTCTTATCTCTACTATAGTGATCACTATTAAACTCTGAAATTTTTTTAGTTTCTTTACATTTAAGACATTCTTTATCTTCCAAAGTTAATTTTTCTATTTTATCATATAATTCTTTATGATATTCCCTTTCACAATCTTTGCAATTATAATGCATTCCATCTTTCCTATTTTTATCTTTATAAAAATTCATTTAAATCTTTAAATTCTTTGCACTTTGTACATTTCTTTTGATGCGCCATTTATATATAGAAAATTTATATTACAGTTTTTGACTTCTTCAATTCATATTCATAAAACTTTCCGGTTATTTCTTCATTATTTAAATCTTTTATACTATAAGTTACAGGATCTGTGTTATTAATTTGATAAATCACAAAGATTTCTCTTGACCAATTGTTCTTATATTTGTTTGAAAATGTTTGTTTTTTACTAACAATTCTTACATGATCATTGACTTTAAATTTAGTTTTCGTGTGAATTTCAGGTGGAACATACTTGAAAAACGGTCTTCTAATAAACTCCTTTTCTGCATCCTTATCTACGTCTTTCGGTTTCATTTTGATTGTGCTGTGAACTGTATCGTTATAATTGTTTACGATTTTTTGAAGAATATCGATCCATTTAAAGTTTTTATTAATCTCAAAAAATTACTTTCATTCTCTCATTTTGAGTTCTGTTATATCTCTCTACAATACTTGATTTCTCTTCGTTTTCAGTATGATAAATCTTAATGTTGTATTTCCTCAAAACATCGTTAAATTCTTTATTTTTAAACTCTAAAACCCTTCTCTGTATGAAGTAGATTTGGCGGTTTGTGATTGATCCTTATGGCATCTTTTACTATTATCTTCGAAAGCTTTTGAAATATTCCTTGCCGTTTTTTCTTTTGATAGCTCTTGACCAAGCATATTTTGAGAAAGTATCAATAACATTTAACATATACTTAAATCCATCATTTTGATCTGAATAGTTAGACATTATAACTAAATCTGCTGCCCATAAATCGTCAATTCCTAATGTTATAATTTTTCTCTTTTTAAACTTTTTTCGTACTGGTGCATGAATTTCTCGAGCTTCAATCTCTATCTCATCTTTAGTCTTTCAATTCTTGCTTAACAGGTTTTGGATTTTGGATTCTTTATAAACTTACTCTTGTTTGTCTTACATTTTGAACATTTTGCAGCAATTCTATACAATCCATTTTGAGTTTGAACGATTTTTGAATCTATATTTTTCGTTTTCTTTTTACACTTGTGACAGTGAATTAAATCATCTTCCATTTACATATCAAAGTTTCCAAGTTTATTTAATTCGTCTAATATATCAGATTTTGCTTCATTTTTATAGCCATACGGTACTGTATCGATCTTATTTTCTAGGACAATTCTCTTATCATCTTTAGCGTTCAGTGCCAGCTTGTTTATGGTAACAGTGTATACAACTCATGTTTATAACTTTTGATGACTGTCATCTCCCTAAATTCTTCTTTATCTTCGAACAAACATCTCTTCAAGTTTTCGATATTTATTGTTTTATTTTACAACGCTTCTCTTAATTCCTTTACACCTAACTGGGTTTTTATCTAGATATTTGTACGAGTACATCTTAGACCTTAAACCACAAAATTCTTCTAAAACTTCGCTATTTAACTCATCTTTGAATTTCCCTATTACCTTTTAATTTTTAGTAGTGAAACATTCATGATCTTTTGGATAAATCACTTGTATCAAAGTAATCTATATTTTCTTTAATAATTTTAAAAGGATCTCGTTTCAATTCTAGAAAATAACTGTCTGTATCCATGTAACACAGATTCAAATCTGGATCAAACTTCTTTAATTTGTTGTAATAAAACTCGTACATTAGCAATTTTGAGAGGTCGAGAACTGAAAATCCTATGTAAATCGGTTTGTTAAATTTAACCTTTTGTTTGTACATGTGACTCGCTATACAGTTGTTCGTTCAAAGATGTTAAAGCATTTGAAAATTTGTTTTCTTAGCTTGTTTCATTGAAAATTCTTCATTTCCAAGCTTAATATCACATCTGTTTCTCACATTTTCCATAGATTTTCCAAAACACTGAGTTGTTCATCAGCTTATAAAAGTCCTTTTCAAAGTCGCTTGTAGCTTTGGTTCTCATGTTTGTGTTAAAATCTATGTATTCTTTCATAAAAGGCTTCTGATCGAATGCAATAACTCTATTCACATGTTTCAAAATCATACCTTGTTCCAGATAGAATTTCAAAATTTCTCGAATGAACAACGTATTTCATTTTTATCCAGTAGAGTTGTGCAAAGTTTGTTTTTAAAATGTTCTGGAGCAAGAGGTAAATCCTTGTGATGTTCGTGTAAATTTGTTGGATATCCAAGATCGACTTCGAGAATATAGCCATAATCTTCGTCGCCCAGTGAGTTCCAAAATTGTTTCTTTCCATTCTGCTGTTGTATACGTTTTAGGATCCATCCACTTGATATCGTTATATGGTAAATTTTGCATAAGCCCGTAGCCATAAAGGTTGTTTGCATCGAGATAGAGTAAAATAGTTTTCGGGCTTTGTCTTATCAAAATCTTTTAAATATTTGTTATTTGCTTTCACATATCGTTTAATACACTGAGAAATGCCCCCGCGAATGCCTTTTTCAAATCATCAAATACATATTATAATCGTTAATTAGCTGAAGCTCAATTTTCGTTAATTTTAACATTGCGTCCCATGCGGAGACTGGGAGCTGTTAGATAGTGTGCCGGATCGAGTTTATAAACAATTAAGGCAAATGTTTCTGAAATTTTCGAATATATCAGCAAGCAATAAAACATCTTGGATATTGTACAAATCAGAGTAATTTCCAAGATTTTTCTCTTTTAATTTGTTCCAAACATTTAAGTAGTGTTGAAAATCTTTCTCAGATATGCTCTCATCTGTCAAAAGTGAATAGAAATCTTGAATTCTCAATTCTTCTGTGTAATCAAGTTTTTCAATACTGTCGATAAATTCATAGGGAAAATATTCCTTTTCCAGATAGAATTTTAAAAATCTCGTCGTCGTCATTTGGCTGTCTTTCTATTATCTTCATTCAATATTCTTCCATCTTGTATAAAAATGAATTGTATGTTTGAAGTCTTCTCTCTTTAGATTTTTAGCTAACTTTTCTATAGACGAGGCCATGAATCTGAACGTGTCTACAAACGAAAACTTGATGAATTTTCTTGGCTTATCACCTTTCGAATTCATAGCCATATCCAGAATTTACAAAATAATTTATATATATTTTTCATCGGTGTTTGCAATCAAATCAACATTTCCATATTGTTTAGCCAATTCTTTTATGTACAAATGAGTATCGTAATTTGACATATTGTGGCAGAAAAACGGGAATATTCTGAGGAAATTTCAAATTTAGATTGCAACATGCATGAGCTGCGCCTCGAAACTTGCCGGTTTAAATGACAATGATCTCTCACTTTATTATAACTCTTATCTTTCCAACTATCAGGAGTAAAACCATACTGAATTGACCCAACATCATAAGCAGACCATTCACTCAGATATGACAAACGTTTGAATTTTGATACGAAATTTTCTTTTTCTTCTGTCAATTTCATAGGTTTCATGTTCTTAGAATTATATTTTTTCGCTATGTACTTCGATAATTTATTGAGTTCTTCAAACAATTTTGTCGGGACGTTTTTCAAATCTTCTTCATTTTTGGCACGATAACATATCGGTTTGTACATGCGATTGGTCACATTCGACACTAAATATAGAGTAAAACCATAAGGAATGTGCCTCTGAATCTTGGTTGTAGTCGATCTTTGTGGATTGTTCTTGAATGTCGGAATTTTTTCTAATATGCTCTCAAAGTCCATATAAATTACGTACGGATGGTTAAATTTCTTTTGATAATTTAGTAAATTTAGTTGTTTGACCTGGAAATGGCATAATTGGCTTACAAACTTCATGATTTTTACAAATTTCTAAGTGATCTGTTAAATCTCCAGATTTTGTAAAAATGGCTTAAACATCTTCTACACAAAAAATTTTCTTTCTTTATGTTTTAGGACAACTGCGAAGAAACAAGCTTATTTAAATCGGTTATCAAAACATAATGAGATTTATCATCTTGTTTTAACATACAAATAAATCAATGTTTGTTTCAGCGTCATATTTTTCAGAAATTTGTAACGGAACAATGTTAATATTTTCATCAAAACTGTAGACATTGATAGACATTGTTGGATACTTATACTTGGAATTGTAGCTTCGTTTTTCAAATATTTGTATATCTTTCAGAGACATTGGATACTCAAAACCTGAAAATATTTCGTCATTTCACAAATTTTTCGTATTGCTTTACACGTTCACAGTCTCTTTCTGGTTTTTCAATAGCACATCTTATTGAGTAAATAAAGCAAAAATCATCTCTATTTTTTATATTTATACAAGCTTTTTTATCTTTGGATATTCTTTGGTAAATCGATGTATGATCCTGCATTCATCATTTCGTGTTTGTTAAGGCTCAAAACTAGTTGTTTACAACTTTTTAAATGTCCATCCGGAACCTTTATTTGGATTATTCGTTTGTTCTCGATGTGTTAATTTATTAAAATTTGCTTAGTAATAAAGTCGTTTACGTCAAAGATTTCGTCTGCTTTGATAGTAAAATACATTAGACATGTTTGCGGTTCACCATTCACATAAAGTTCGTTCGTATTCACATTCCAAAGAGAGATAGCCCTTCATATTTTTAACATTTTCTTGAAATTTCTCGATTAAAACTTTTTAATTTCTGACCGCATAATTGAAAGATATTTGTAAATTGACATGGAATTGTCGCTCAAGTTTGTTAAAATTGTATTGCTTGAAAAGACCGTGTATTGAGGATAAAACTTCTACATCAATGATATTTTCGGATTTTACTTTAAGAGTTTTATCAATTTCTTCGATCATTTCAGACTTGGTTTTATCGTTAGTACCGATAGCCAACTTTTCAGCTATTGAATGAAGTTTTTTCATCATTAAATAGGTCGAGATTTTTCTTTTCAACTTTGAAATTTCTCTTTAAATTCACGTAATTTCTCAATATTAAACATGTTTTCGTGATCGGCAATTTTATTTTCTCTAGCCCATTGTCTTAAATAATTTAGTTCATTATCGTAAATTTGCTTGTTTTTTTCGTGACTTTTAGAAATTATAATGGCGATCATAGTTTTTTCTTAAAATTTCTTTTTTGCAGAACGGACATGATATTTTTTCGCGCTCCATTTAGATAGAAAAATTTTATTTAACTAAATGGTGCTTGTAAACCCAACGATTGCGCCTCTCACGGCGTGATATCACTACGGATATGACGCAGGCGAAGCGATTATCGTGATGGTCGGTCTGTAGTAGCACACCTCGACTGTCATTGAAGATTTTTCCTTTATTCGTAGCAGATTTGACAACATTTTTACAAAGCACAGCTTAAGAAAGTAGAAGCAAACAGCTGTAGATTTGGTTAATTTTTCATTCCACAGAGTAGATAGTAATGTACCGATCGCTTTTGGAGACGAAACGACTGTAGATTCGGTTAATTTTTCATTGAGATTTTGCTGTGTTATTTCTCAGCTTCCTTTATGGTACATTGAACAGTATTTTACGTTGCTTTTCGGTCGGCTCCGAAAGTGCGCCAGGAACCCCATATTATTATCTACTTATATATATAATAGTATAGTATTTTCGTACCCATATGTCATATGAATATAAGTGTTGCTGTTTGTTTACTCATATGCTTTTGTTAAAATTACGTTTCTTAAAACATTTCTGATATTGCAACGGATATTAGGATATAATATTTATTTCATTTATAATTGTTAAATATAAATCAAATATTATATATATTATATTTATATTTGAACTTTTCTCTCCCAATGAACTATTAATTATGTAGCTTTAATAAGAAAAAGGATATTAAAAAAAAAATATGTTTATAATTTCTAATTGGGTGAACATCTTTATTCCAAAAATAAACAAAAATATATATGTGAAATAAAACTCGATTGAGAAATCGATTTTCAAATTGTCTACCTAAATATCCTCGTTATCCTGCGGGTATAAATTATTAGCTTTTATACCATGATATGATACAAGGCGTATGTAGCTACCCAGCAAATTGAAACGTGCTATATCTTTTACGTAGAAACCATACTGTTGTAACGGCGTTTTAGGCTTACATTTACAACATTAGTTTAGGAAATACAAAATTTATAGAGCAATTTAAATAAAAAATATAAATGTTAAAAGTTGTTTGCCCTTGCAATCTTCAATTGTATTTGTATCATAAAACTTATTGTATTTCGATTTAAAGCCTGTATTTTCTTCATGAAACTTCTACTATCAATTTATCTTCCCAATTAACTAAAATAATTTATTAAAACAATAGCGTATGTATAAATATATTCAACAGTAACATTAATCTGAAATCTGAAACAAATAAAGTTAAAACATAATAAAAACAATATCATTGAAATTAACATTCAATTCATTGCTAGTTGACCAATTACAGTTTATTTTTATATTACTCCACGTATTCGTTAGTTAAAACTTAATTACAGATTAAAGCAAACTTCATTTATTGTTACTAATATAAACACCATTTATTTAATTGTGAAATTTTGTAAATATTTTATTAACTAAAGTTTACGCAAAGAAAATTATTTAAAAGTTTTAAGTCTCCTTTAGATTTTTTATCCAAGTTATAATACAAAAATAGATAAAACTGTTATCGCCAAAGAAAGGATATTTTAAATAGAAAGTATAATGAGTGATAAATTTATCACTAATCTTGGTGTATATTACAATACCAGTTTTTCATTATTTACTTTCTTTTTTAAAGTAATACACTTAATAACTATTACTTACTAAATGGGTACTATGCTATTTTCAGATAGCACTATTTTTGGAAAAGATCTTATTTCCGGTGACCTTAAAAATACATTATTAGAAATATCAAATGTTATTGAACTGTTTCTAAAAATTCATGTTATTATGACGACCAATTGTCGTTTCATGCCTCCCAAAATGAAGCGATATCAGCGAGGAAATCAATCTGTCATTATCAACTAATTGGTGTTCCGCGAAGTAGATTTAGATTAGTTTGTTATAAAATATATTCGTGGTATTACCAAAGTTTACGACAACCTTTACAAGGTCTCATGTGGCTTTCTTCTCTGAGGTAAAGAAGCCTCATCGTAGAAGTAAAGTGAAAACCGATTAGGTACCAGTTTCCCAAACAGGAAAGTGTTTTAAAAATATTATTGTAACTTTCAAACATTTCTCAAGTCAGAAGTTGCCTTTTCGTCGTTTGATATAATAATGATTTCGTGCTAAAATAACAAATGATAAAAATATGAAACTCCAAAAATAAATTTTTCATCCAAGCAAATGAAAAGTAGAATGGAGAACTCTAAAATCTCAGTGGTTATAGTATGAATGTAAATAAGGTATGTAAAGGGGAATACGTAGGCTGCATACTTAAATGTAAAGACCAAGATAATAATAAAAACATCTTAGAATAAAATAGAACAAAGAAAACACTAGAAAGAACTAACAAGAGTTCGAAATATTACCTTTTAATTTTTCTTTGGAAGTTGATCGAATAAAATTGAGATGAAGCCACAATAACAAAACGAGAAACTCAATTCTTTGAAAGAAAATTAATCGAGGTATCAGATATCTAATTAGCAGAACAGCCTCTTAATCAACTGTCAGTTGAAAGTTCACCTTTTTTGTAGCAAAAGCCGTAAAATGGCAATGAAACAGAACATACAGTTCAAATGTGTTAACGTAAATTCACATATTTGCTCTCTTACTTATACAAAACACTCAATGCGATTTTAAAATATTTGGTTATAAAAAATGTCTCGCATTGGTTCACCAATTATTTGTTACTAAAATATTGGTGTGTTCCTCTGTACATACTCTATGTGATTAGAATCACAATATCGTTAGCTACCGTTCAATGTGGATACCGTTACTGAGAGATGTAATTAACACCCTTTACACTTGTGGCCACTAACGCCTTTAATTGACCATTATATTGAAACATGGCGCTGTGGCGCTGGCGTAACTGCCTATTGTGGAGGTAGCCTCTCAATCACTTGCTTTTGAGTTTGGTCGCTTAACTTTTGAGTATAGCGATGTATACAAAACAGGCTTTCTTTGAACATATATTTAGTAAAATAACGCTTTATATATTTTTTTAGGTTTATACTGCAATTTAAAAATGAATTTTACCTTTATTACCTATATTAGTTTAAGCTATTACACAAAATCATCTTCATTTTTAGTAATTTCGTTGAAAGATGTAGCTAAGATGTGACGAACGTACACTGAGTTTTGGAATGACTGAGCCCTAGTTAATTAAATGAGGTCATGAAACGTTGATTGGAAGGCAGGCCTCGATATTAAACACCAAAACACCGTACCGGTTCGTCGAGGTGAGCGAGCAGCCAGCTTTGATTTAGAGACTCCGACCACTGAAACTCGTAGAACGTTCCTCGCCCTACGGGAAACCTGAAGAGAAGAGTGCGAGAAAAACCTAATTCCAGAAATCTGGAAACCTGAACACTAGAACAAACAAAAACAGGCAGAATTCCAAATAAACATCTAGAAGAAGAGGTTAACCATCTGGAAAAGCAGACGACTCGACCAGCTGTAGGGAAACTGCTGCCGGCCCGTCCAACGGTCAACAAAAATAAAGTGGCAAACGCCACAAGGATATAAATTAAAAAGTATATCGTAAAATAAACAAAATGTTACTATTTATATTATACTTCTTACATAAATGTATTGAAGCAAGACTCAATTGCCACAATCAACTCATCGATCAAATGTTTATTATAGTATGTTCACTGTTTATTTTATAAGAGAAAATAATCTACGTAGTAGATGGATACAGTTTTGTATTATTAAATACGATTTATGTAAAAATATTTAAAATTGTATAGCCTACAATACAATATTTTAATATTACAACCTTTTTCTGGTTTGATTTAAAACCAAAATTTAGTAGTTGCATTATTGTAACTAAATTACTGATCAGTTACTAATTATATTGAAAGTATGTAACATATAATAACTCTAAATTATGCAAGAAAATACAAAAAAAGGATTTAAAATGAAGATATGTTTTGAGTCAAAAATTATATGTGAAAACGGAAACTTTAGTTAATTGGCTGGGAATTAGGGTTTTAACAACACAATAGTAGCTTTGACAACCAAGCCGCTCAGTGAGGCGGCTAATTACAGACTGGCGCACGTCACGTTTCCTTAGCTCTCTTTAACGAGCCAAGCCACTCAGTGAGGTGGCTAATGACAGCCTGTCAAGCGTCACGATTCTTTAGCACTATTTAACGAGCCAAGCCACGCAGTGATAGCTAATGACAGCCGGTCACGCGTCACGATTCTTTAGCACTATTTAACGAGCCAAGCCACGCAGTGATAGCTAATGACAGGCCGGTCACGCGTCACGATTCTTTAGCACTATTTAACAAAGCCAAGCCACTCAGTGAGTCGGCTAATGACAGCCTGTCAAGCGTCACGATTCTTTAGCACTATTTAACGAGCCAAGCCACTTAGTGAGGTGGCTAATGACAGCCTGTCACGCGTCACGTTTTTTAGCTTTATTTAACGAGCCAGGGCACTTAGTAAGGTGGCTAAAGACAGTTTGTCACGCGTCCACGTTTCTTTAGCACTATTTAACGAGAATAAACCACTCAGTGACGTGGCTAATAATAGCCTTTCACGTTTATTTAGGACTATTTAACGAGCCAAGCCAATTAGTGAGGTGGCTAGTAATAGCCTGTCACGTTTATTTAGCACTATTTAACAAGATAAGCCTCTTAGTGAGGCGGCTAATAATAGACTGTCACGTTTCTTTACCACTATTTAACGAGATAATCCACTTAGTGAGGCGGCTAATAATAGCCTGTCACGTTTCTTTAGGACTATTTAACGAGCCTATATTAATTAAACGTGAATTAAATAATATTTAAAAAGTGTCCCTGATTATTGAAGCTTTTCATAGAGTTTTATGGTCCAGGGTACAAATAAGATATATTTCTTCATCTAAAAATTAATTTCATTTTGCTTTTAACAGTAAAAATAGCTGTGATAGATCGTAATTCATGGAAACACTGCTTAATTGTGTAATATATCTTTCAGCTTTAAAATCTTTGCATATATCTGTAAATCTTCAAGATTTCAATGAAACTATATCAATCATTTCTCTCATGTTTTCTTCATTTCTCGTCTCAAAACACCTAATGAAATAAAGTACTAAAACACCTGAATTAAAGATAATAAACTGTTTTGCATCAACGAAAATTCTTTAATTAAATACATATCTTGCATAGAATACCAAAACTAGTGAAACGAACAGATAAATTTTCAATAACGTATATATACCGATTAACATATGTTACGATTACAATAAGTCAATTTAGTGCAGTGTTTTATGATTAAAGAAACTCCTGACAGTCATAAAAATAGCACGTGCTTAAATGAATCCGTTCTTAAAATGAATAGTTAATATGACTATTATTTAGGTTGAAAGGTAAATTCTAAACAAATGAGGTCACACATTCATTGTATAACATGGCTACTAAAAGCTAAATCCGAATAAGAGGTGCTGTGTGTGACCTATGCATGAATGATCTCAGCAGACTCAAACTTTTAATTCAAGAAAATATCATAATTTTAAAGAATAATTTTGTATACATGGGATAAACATTCTGAGGTGATGATTTACGCAAACGATAATGTTATATTTAGGAAGATCTTCTTTCGCTGCTATTCCCACGCGAGAGACAATAAACGTAAAAATGTTTTCCTTTCTCTCCTAATCCACCCAATATTTCAGGACATACTTTAACTAGTTGTAATCATATCACCGGCATGAAAAAAATTTAAATGTATTTGCAGTTTGGAAAAAGATTTTGTTTGAGTTTTGATTCGTAGGTCTTATTACTTGCTAACAAATAAATAAAAATATTTTCGCTTTTTGGCCACCTTCAAATATTCAATAGTGAGACGCAATATACAAGTCTATAATATTATCCAGCAGTTACTTACTCGGTTTACTTTTAATACAGTCAATATAGGTAATCCTCTAATGGAAAAGACGTAGGCTCCGATTCATACAAACTCAAAACTCGTTTGCCGCCAAGACGCGCTTTACACGAGGAGCAAGTTTTTACACGGAAGAAATTACTTACAAGAACATCGACCAAACCATTAAAACAGGCTGACCACTTCCAACTCCTTCCCGCCCCGCGCCACGGCAAGCGAACAACTCCTAATAATTTAATTTGCATGATGCCTCTTAAGAGTCTAGTTTTTAGGGTACTTTCTGCAAAACACAAACAAAACTACGTCCTACAATTTCGTTAACTTTGCATATTTACGTATACACAAATATGAAAGGACGATAACGAGTAAATTTTTATTATATTATTTTTAGGTCTAAGTCCATAGTCGTTGTTAGTGAAACGTATCATTCGTAAAATGTTATTTATTTATGTCTGTCTCCCTATCACTACGATATCTTTAAAAACGATACATATATAAAATCTTATTTATATATAGGCAACAAATGTGTTAGATGATGGTACATGTCACTCCATGATACGTGTCTCAGCATTAACACATATTTTCATATTGGTCTTATGGGTAAACCATGATGACAACGAGAAAATAAAATAAACAGTTGTATATACATTCAAATACCAACAAAAAGAGTCAAATCATATGATATATTAACAAATGGCCCTATTATAATACATTTAGCCCTAATATCTTAACCCGTACACAATACATTTAGTTACTTTATATGTATAAAAAAATAATAGAGTAAATAGCCAATGTTGAAAGATGGCGATAACATTTTATTTCAATTGCATCTTATTTGCAACGGAAGATTTTATTTGCTTGAAGTAGTTTTCCTAGCTTCACCGGAACTTAAATTAACTAAACAAACCTAACTTAAATGAACATAATTGAAATCTTTCATCTAGTATTTATTTAACCTAATGTATTCATATAGAGAAAATGAGTTTTATGAAATTCCACGGCCAACGTGAGCGTCATTCGAACCTAATCACTCAGTCGTAAACCAATTCCATTTTATCAGCCGGGTAATGTAAAAATCTCTTTTCTGTACTATTGTATGTCTGTATATCTGTCTGTAGTACATGTACAGAAACGAAGCACGCAACCTCAGGGAAGCAACCTTTTATATATAAACAGGAAGGGAAAGACAATTCGAACTAGTGGAATAAAAATGCATTTGTTACCCAAAGATATATTTTGGGAGGGGAAATATGGTTTATTGTACCTTAATCCAAGCCTCGCCTTGAATCTTAATGGAAACCCATATTATGTTAAAGTCAATTTTGCGCCTATATTTTTATCCTAAAACCTACAAGTAATTATTCTATTTCACCTGCGTTATGTTTTGCTATAATCCAATCAATTGAATAACTGTATTGCTGTTATAATTTATTTCTTTTTAGTTCATAAAATGTTCTGAAGAGATTATTTGTGTGGTGTAAAATTAATTAAATCTGTCGTTGGCATACGAAATTCAAAAGTTCTTGTAAGCATATGAACACACCCAGCCTCTATCTAAAAAATAAAATATTTGTCACATTTCTTGTTTCCACTTGGAAAGGTAAACAATTGCATAAAAAATAAAAAATTTGGAACGATGTTTTTTACTATAATCATGGACCCTTATTTTCCCATACATTTTTATTCATTACACAATTTAAAAATTCACACTTGTTGTTACTTAATGATAGAAATTGAGATATAGCTTAAACAATTTTTATTGATTGAAATATAAATTGGATTTTAAATTACTTAATTATTTTTCAGAACCGAAATAATTCATGTTTATAAACAGCACCAGTTTTCTTACTTACAATTTTGTTTTACTTCTAGAACGAAGTGAAACTTGAATGAATGATTAACAACTAAACCGATATCATTCATCAATGCAGGGACAGACCTATAATCGTTTGACAGCGACTCGTCATTTATCAAAGAATTTTTCGGATATTCTAAGGACATCGAAAAAACTACAGTGTTTATCTATAATTCCTTTTAAATTTATATTTGTTGTGAAACAGAAAATGATTTACTATTCTTAACGAGTAACTCTAAGAAATAAATTGTACATATGATAAATGAGATACCTCAGCAACAAAGCCGGGTTCATTGAAATTTATGAATTTTTTTTGTTTTCATGTAATATTATAAATGTTAACTTATAAAAGATAAGATTAAAAACATTTACATTTAAAATATTGAGGACATCTAGCATGGTGATTAATTCTGAAAGGGCGTTTTCTCTGCTTCCGAAATGATAGGATTCTGCTGATTGGTAAGTTTGGGAACAAGAGGCGACTATTGTCGAGATCCTATGTTATACTCGTAATTCCACTGTGGAGATTGCTTCTCAGTTCATGTTCTCTCTGCTCTAACTCCTGTCAACGCTGGCAGGGGAAAGTAATCACCACATGTTTGGCCGTATAAGACCATGTAACAATAATCAAAATCAGTGATATTAATTAATAATTAAGCCCTTCCACCATAATAACTTCAATATATCCTGGCTTGTTATAGTTCACTCCTGGACATCCATTTGGTTTCAATATGAAACAGGTTGCCGTATAAATCGGTCATTGATGTAAGTTTTTTATACAGTTCAAGTGGAAGGTATTAGTAATCGTCTAGAAGTGAACCCTCATGTGGAAAAACATGTTTATTCTCAACTGAAGTAGTCAGCTATAAAGATTGTACTTTGCAATATATATATATATATATATATATATATATATATATATATATATATATATATACTTGCAATACTATTCTCGAGATAAGTTGGGATAGAACCCAAGGTGTATAGATTGAGGTTGAGTGGAAGAGAGGGATTATAATTTTTCATTCAAGGTCATTCAAGGTGACCTAAGTCGATGTAGGAAATCACACAGATCATTTATGATATTATTGATATTTTAAAAGTACTTTTGTTTCACTAACAACTATATTTGTATTTTCTTAAATTCAAACGCTATCTAGGAAATAAATTCTTTACCTAATCAGTAACAGAAAAAATTAAATATTAGTTAAATTTGGTTAAACATTTGATTTTAATTTGTTCTTTATATAATTAGGTTTAAGTAATAGGTCTGTGTCGTGGTAAAATACTGTGATGGAGATACAATAGGTATTAAACTACAAAGTTACTTTATCTAATGTTATTACGAGTAAAAGATACGTTGGAGTTCCCTATGTCTAAAATGTTTTGGACGATTTTCAGTTGGCGTTATCAGATTATTTACCGTGATATTTTTCAATATGGATTGCAAAAACGAAGTATATTTTGAGTGTAACACTACCATTTTTTTGTAGGTTCTGTTGTTTCGACATCAGGTACAAGTACTGGAAGATGGGTTGTTAGTTAAGTATAACTTACATTGTGATTAAGACAGTTATGTGTTGCTATTAAAATGTTTTAATAGACTCGTACCGCTGAGTTCCAAAATAAATAATTTCTTATTATTAATTTGCTAAGCCATTTTAAAAGATTCATACAGTTTTAATATTGTATTAATGGAAGGAATATTTTCGGGAAAGTGTTCTTGAACGTGGACAAAATATCTTTCCAATAGAAAATTTAATATTTTTATTAACTATTTAAAGGTTTACTAACATTTATTTAGATATCATGCTATGTTTAAATTATGTTTGTTATTAAGGTTTATTTGTTCAGCTATTTATTTATATTATAGTTAATAATAAGATTGATGTAAAACCCTCTTTAGTGCTCAGCCAAATCTCATGGAGTGACATGCACGATCTAACTCCAGCTTTAGTGAACTGTATTTTTATGCATTTAAAGTTTTTCGCATTTAGGTCAATTCGCTTACGATGTATCGTGCGGTGAACCAGACTGAAATTAATATTTCCAGTGCATCCAGTGATAGGGTTAGATAACGCTCAGCCAGTTATTTTAATGCTATACCAATCAGGAGGAGTTCTAAAACTGCTAACGTTCCTTGGTAACGTCGCTGACTGAAGTAAAAACACCCCCACACTTGTAGCCACTAACTCCTTTAATTGACAATTAGATTGAAACATGGTGTTGTGATGCCGCCGCACGTAACTGCAGGTGTACTCTCACTCCTCAGCTGAGTCGACAGCTGTGCTTGGAGGAACGGTCTAATGTTTACGATATACCTAGAAATAAAAATAATATTTAGTTTGTTTGGTTCACCTAAACCATTATTATTAATTAAAGAAAATGTATAACTCTTAATTTCCAAAGCTTTCACAGACTGTGGCATATGTATAAAGCAATTTTTCGATGCAATGTACAATGAACAATAATCTAGATATTACTCAAAATCAATAACTATTTTCTAATTTATATCTACATGTAAATGTAAATATCTAATTCAAAATTAAAAATATAATTATCAATTAATTAAATATGCATGAATGTACCTAATCATATCTGAATAAATATAAATAGATTTGAACAATCTAAAAAATAGTAAAACATTCATTTTTGCCTAGTCATCAAGAATTAAGGATTCTTTTATTACAATAAGAGCTTTGACGATTGAGGTACCCGTTGAGGTGGCTAATAAAAACCTACGTTACGTTTCTTCTTGCTGCTTTTAATTACGTATAAATGATCGCTTACTAAACTACCAAAAGCAACCAACGTTTTTTCATGATACTAACCAAAAGAAGCAATGGATTTTAAAACATTTTCGATCTTGAGTTGGAATTATTTAAAAAAGAACAGGTTTGATTAAAGTTTTTTTTTAAGTGAATCTTTTACTAGTATTTGTCTGATAAATTATTATTTAAGTGCGCTTGAAACCCAATTACAGTGTAACAAAATCTCGCCGATTACATTTTACACTTGTGCCCGAAAATTCAAAATTATCGTATAAGCGTTGTAATTTGCAAAATACGGCGGAAAATATTTATTTCTATAGTTAATACTACTCCACCTCCACCTTAATTAAACTGATAACGACAATTAATTCATGATTTTACAATATAAACGTCCTATATGTTTCAATTAAATATATATGTTTTTTAAAACGTTTAATTAGTATTCATTGATAATAGGCTGAAGTAAAACGGAAAGAGAATTAGCAGCTTATTTTGCTACCCTCATTGATGGTACAAAACAATATCGATGATGATGTAAAATTTTTCAAATAATCGTAGTAATAATTGAAAAATAATTTATTGTCAAACTAGTGGGGAACTAAAATATCTTGGGATATGTATGGCCAATAAGCAATTACAAACGTAAGAGAACTACACATGTTTGTAGATATTATCATATTTACAGCATGTTAGAAGAGGTTTTACAAAGTGTAATACGGAACGCAAAATCCAACAAAGTTTGAGGGTAACCACGCTTCCGTGATGTGGCTTTTGAGAGCTCAAAATGACAGGAACTTTTACATTTGTCGTTATTTCATAATTACAAACCAATTTAATTTTAATATTATGTATATTACTTGTAGAATATCTATGTTTATCACATACTTAGTTCAATTTTAAATACAAAATCTATTATATTTGTAAAGGTTATGCATTTTACGTATTAGTTAACTTTTGATTATTTATTATTAATCCGGATCTCGGATATGTCTAAGAACATTCTAAATATTTCAATTCTATAACAATTTGCTTTCAGCTTATCATTTAATAGTGAAGGAATAATAATAACCGATAATAGTTTTTCATAATATTGCGCAGATTTTTATCTTTATTTTTATAGGTATTTAAACCTTCTATAAAAATAGACAGTGAATCAGCATGAAATAAACATCTAATTAATCCAGAAAACATGCAAAAAATAATTAATTATAAAACTAAATATAAGAAAGGATAAATTCACTAATAACACAGTTCGTTGTTGACGGTTTGAATAAAGCACGCAAACAATAAAAAACATTCCCAGAAAATTAACATAACCTGTATTATTCCTACTATAAAGTTAAATATTGTTTACTCATGATAAAATTATAACGTAAGCCATAAGCTACATTAATTATGTATTAATCAAGCGCATATAAATTAAAGTGACGACAATGTTTCGTCTGAAATATAATAAGTTTAATATATTCCATATATTTTGGTACAGGAAATTTACGTGTAACATACTTATAAAGGGAAATGGTAATCTTCAAAGTATATAATAAATGGTCTCTTAATTTAACAATTTTACAAGAATTTTTTCAAAAAACAAATAAAAATTTGATTTAATTTTGTTTTAATGTAATTTTAAACATCTAAGATTAAAATAGGATCACAAACGGGAAGCCTTATCGAAATATTCCATAACATTAATATAAAAACTCATTTTGGTGCCAGACTTAATGAACAATATAAAAACAATATCCTGCTTTTTTAAACATAAAAAATGTATTACTAGAGACTAAGGCAAGAATAAATGGTTTATACTTTAAATTGGTACCGACTTATCATACGTACATTCAATATACGCAAGTACATAGATATCAAAGCATCTTTTCAACATTTTGAAAAGTAATGTTTATACCATTGCTTTAACACTAAAGTTAAAATATGAGTTATGTTATATTTTAAACATTTGATACTAAATCAAAATACACATTGACCCTTCCTAATGGGTAATTGAATAAAGGTTATCTACACTCATGTCTATCCAGATAAAATGCTTTAATAATGTTTTAAGGAATATTCTTACTTTTTTAATATTTTTAAAAATGTTTTGCATAATATAGGTGTTATATAATTCAAAGTCTTTGTGTAAAGGATTAAATTTAATGTAGGTACCTGACATCTAGATGAGTTACTTGAATCATATGTAAAGAACAAAACACATTTCCAATCTTCAAGTGAAATGCCATTCATAATTTTATAAAGATAAATAAATCTTTTCAGGTACAATTCTTAAATAACAATAACATTTCTTGTGATACATTAATGCGTAGAGCTTTGTTGTTAATAAATTAAACATATCTAAAACAACAGATCTTTGAATATATTTACCAACGTTTGTACTAACATATGTATCACATGTTTTTGTGCCTCCAACACAACCAATTGGAATATTCTAGGCTACTATATTACTAAAGAATTAATTAAGCAGATCACATTTTCCTCGGCCCCGTGGAAAGGGGGGGTGTGGTATTTTACGTCCTGGGAATGATAGAATTAGTCTATGTCCTGGATAAGACCTTTAGCTATTAGTAAATTATAATCCAAAAGACTGCCTGAATAATAATATATCCTACTTTCTCAAATACAGTATGTAGGTTTATTATTAAAGAAATGTAATTTAACCAGGTATACTTTTATACTAATATATAGATATATCGCATAATGAAGAGTGCGAAAACAATATAATACTTATATTACTATGCGTAGGTATGTATGTATGATGTTTGCCTGATGCGCTAACCTTGATATGGCGAAAAATTACAGTAAGAAAAATAAATCTTTTAATAAGATAAGTGTTTTAAGATCTAAACAGGAGTAAAAACAGTTTTGAATAACTCGGTTATTTGACAATTTGATATTTGTTGGATGTAGTTTTTAAAATATTCCGGTTTATAGTCCAAAAGCTGTACACTGCTGTAGTAAGACGTAAATTTTGAAGTTTGTCTATTAGTATATAGGTATTCACTTATTAGTTGAAAGAAATGCACCGGGTAACAATAAT